>NW_026403212.1:24511-27954 GCF_001194135.2 Octopus bimaculoides | reverse complement strand
TATATATATATATATATATATATATATATATATATATATATATATATATATCAATCATAAGATAATATAATAGAGAGATAATTAGTAAATTCTCATTTATTAATTAAAAAATTGGCAAACATCCCTTACAGCTGTTTCAATTCAAGAAAATTAATTAATAAAATTTTAAATTATTTTATTTGACAATCGAATCTATTCATAGGTAGTTTAAGATATACAAAATAGGTGTTCAATTCCTGCATGTTGAGCAAACGGCTGTAAAACGTTAACTGATAAAATTTATGCATAAAGAACAGTATAAAAAATGGTATAGACCTTAGAAAGGGGAGGAAGGTTGTGTATATTGGAGTCGTAAAGTAAAAGGTTGTGTATATTGGAGTGTTAAAGTAAAATAAAAACTCAAGTAGATATATTGGTATAAATGTCATAGTGTAATATTGTGTCCTTTAGTATTAAATCAATAGAAAATTAGTATGTAGACTTTAATTCAAGTGTGTATAGTTATTATTAATATTTAATTAACGTGGAAGACATTCCAGGCAATCTATTACTTATTGCAAATATCGAAAGGGTTAAAAGACTTATAAGATATATTAACTTAATGCTGGGGTACATAAAAATTATAAAATAAAAGCAAGAATAAAGTAAAATAATTTTTTTAAAATACAGGGTGATTCAAAAGTCTCCATACATAGGAAACATTAATTTTTTTTATAAGAAATGGTTTATAAGATCCCCTAGATTCGCTGATCTGACCCCTGTTGATTTTTATCTTTGGGGGCATTTGAAAGGCATGGTGTATCACGGAAAGATAAAAGACATAAATCGTGCTATTACGAGTTCAAAATGAGTGGGGTAAATGTATTGCAATGTGTATTCAAAACCATGGTCACCATATAGAGACTGCTGATTAAAAAAAGTAACTGTTTCTTATAAACTGTTTCCTATGAAAAAAGATAAATTGTTCCTTTGTATGGTAACTTTTGAATCACCCTGTAGAATAAAAAATAAAAATAGAGTAAAAATAAATAAATAAAGGCTTACAAAATATAACCTTTCGGCCCTTAAAAAAATCGTATTATTGAGCTAGACTAATAATTTTATATATATATATATATATATAACGAGAAGAAGGAGTCGAACCCGTATCCTCTTATTAAGAGCCAAATGAATTATCAAATACAAACACATCTTATCAGCTGATGATTGCGTAGACGGTTTATTCTGGTTATTTCCAGTTGGCACAACATTGCCTGGCATATATTCTTCTAAATACAGACTCCGAACGCCACCAAGCGAGAAGTGGGCAAAGAACAACAACAACAACAAGAAATCTAGAAATGCGCAGAAACTATATATATTCAATAATTGCAGTTGTAAGTTCGAATTCGTTCATGCTGGGGTTGATCTGATCGACTGTCTCCCTCCTCACAATTTTCGGGCCTTGTGAAAGGATTATTATTATTATTATTATTATTATTATTATTATTATTATTATTATTATTATTATTATTATTATTATTAATTATCTATCATTCTCTCCGTCACTTTTTTTAAACCTTTGTATGCTATGCATGCGTCCCTTCTTTTTCAGTGTATGCCTTGATACTTTCTTTCTTTCTTTCCTTTTTATCATTTCATTATATATAAATCCCCACATTTTGTCTGTCTTTGTGTTGTACCCCTCATTCTTCGCCCTTGTGATAAATAAATGAAATCATCATCATCATCATCATCATCATCATCATCATCATTATCGTCATCATCATCATCATCATCATCATTATTAGTGTTATTATTATTGAGTGAGAGAGCAGCTCATGCCATCAAAGTGACACCGGGGTAAAATATACGAAGCCCAGTATACCCATCATGACTACCCGTCTGATAAGGGTACACCAGGCACATGCATCACAACCATATGTGCGCGACATGGTAATCTCATATCAAGATAAACAGCGCATGACCTTGCAGGTGGGGACCCAGTTAGAATTTTTTTTCAGGTCGAGTGGCCCATCCCGCTCAAAAGGTCCTTGAATAGAGGTTGTTTGAGGATGTCGAACGAAATACCCATGCTTCGAAAGGTGAATTATCCAAACCCCAAAGAATACCTCTCAACACATGACTATGATGCTCCCCCACTACTTCTGCTCGTGATCAGAGATGCACATATCGTCAACCATCAAGGGACATGCTCAACTGGTTAAGGTCAAACAACTGACAAGCAAATCTGTAGTATTAAGCAGAATGTTTGCTGTAGGCCATCTTTTATACCAGGACAAAACAATGTACATGATAACACTTCCAATCAGTTAAGATAAAAAGCCATGAGAACCATTGTATGGTACTGCATCAGGGCAGTTACTACTACTACTATTATTATTATTATTATTATTACTATTATTATTATTATTATTATTATTATTATTATTATTATTATTATTATTAATAGTAGTAGTAGTAGTAGTAGTAGTAGTAGTAGTAGTAGTAGTAGTAGTAGTAGTATTGTTGTTATTATGAAGGTGGCGAGCTGGCACAGCCGTTAGCACGCCGGATACCAATGCTTTTCTTCGGTCTTTACGCCCTGAGTTCAAATTCTACTAAGGTGGACTTTGCCTGTAAAAAAAAAAAAAGGAGTCGAATACAGAAGCACCAATCGATTACTGGGGTCGATGTAAAAACCCAGCCTTCTCCCGCCATAATTTCAAGCCTTCTCCCTATAATAAAAAGAAGCTATTACAATTATTACTGTTGTTTTTGTTGTTGTTGTTACTTCCGTTATTATTGATGTTGTTGCTACTATTGTTACTTAGCTGCACTTGCTGTTATTATTATTATTATTATTATTATTATTATTATTATTATTATTATTATACTCATTATTTATAATTATTTATAATTATTATTGTAGCTGTTGTTCTTCTTCTTCTTCTTCCTCAGTTTCTTCTTTTCTTTTTTCTCCTTCTTTTTCTTCTCCACCATCATCTACTACTACTACTACTACTACTACTACTACTACTACTACTACTTGTTATTATTGTTCTTGCTGTTGTTGTTGTTGTTGTTCTTGTTGTTGTTGCTGCTGCTCCTTTTGCGCCCGTTGCTGCTGTTGTTGCTGATACGCTTGTTGTTGTTAAAGAGATATGGCTCCATCTCCTGTGAAGCTAAAAGATTTCACACTAACTAACTGGTCGTGGCAACCAATCTGACGCGATTCGACGGATAATCAGCGGTTATGGCACGACATCGGCTCTACATTAAATGCAGAAGACACCGCCGCTGCCGCCACCACCACCACCACCGCCACCAACATCACCACCACCAACGACACTTCCACGAACACCAACATCATCACCACTGCCAGAACCAACAACAAAAAACAAGACCACTACTACGGAAAGCAAACACAGCACCAATAAATATATTTACTCACACACACACAC
>NW_026403212.1:22384-24079 GCF_001194135.2 Octopus bimaculoides | reverse complement strand
TATATATATATATATATATATATATATATATATATGTATCAATGTATGTATGTACGTACATACATACATATATGTATGTGTGTATGTATACATGTATATATTTCAACGCTGCTCTTCACTATTAATTCAACACTGGTAAACACCGAAAGTGTTATGCATAGTGTTGAACTGACAGAGAACTGTAACGCTGAGGTAATCGCAGAGAATAGTATTCATGTCATGGCGTAATAAAGCGCTTATATAATGACGGCGTGTAACATTTATATGATGGCGGAATGTAATGTATATATATTCAAAGAGCGAGGGAGAAAGCGAGAGAAAGAGAAGGAACGATAACTAATTTCTACAAGTGGTAACATAAAAGAAATAAAGAAGGCTGAAAATTCACTAAGAGTGCATACATATTAATGCGCCGAACCGGTTTCAATTTGTTTGATTTTCAAATGTGTAAGATTTGAGAGGCATGAAGCTGTGCTACAGATTCTATCGTTCTGTACCTTTACAATTTGAAAATTCAGATATAATAAGGATAACTGAGCAGAGTTTATCGGGAAAGATCGGTAAACAGATAAAGATTTATGAGAACCATCAAAATTAATGCACCAAACCGATTACCTGTTTGTTTGATTTTTTCAAATGTGTAAGATTTGAGAAGCGTAAAGCTGTACTGCAGATTCTATCGTTCTGTAAATTTACACTTTGAAAATTCAGATAAAATAAGGATAACTCAGCAGGGTTTATTAGAAAAGATCGGTAAACATAAAGATTTATTAGAAACATCAGAACTCTTCTACGTGAGCCCCTTTTGTTGAACACAACCTGCTGAGTTATCCCCATTTTTTCCTGAATTTTTCAAATTGTAATGGTAATCTATGGACGCCCTGTATTTATATAGCGGAGTTTACTGTTCAGAGAATGTCCAATCACATAATTTAACGCTACATTCCACCGAGTGGTTTTATAGCGCAAAACACCTGCTGTATCCTCTCATGAAGTCCAAATTTATAGAACCGTCCACCAGCAAACCCCTAAAATCCAAAATCCTTCTTGTGTTCATTAGATTTTATATTAAATGTCTAAATTGTTTCTGTCATTAGACAACGGTCATTCTGGGGCACTACTTGGAGTGATTGGTTAAAAAATCGACCCTAGTATTTAATGTTTTAAAAGTCTGGTTCTTATGTTATGAGTTACGTAGCGATGTTACGAGGATATAAACAAACCAACACCAGTTGTCATGCAGTGTAAGGGCAAGCACAGGCACAGAGACGCACATACACGCGCTCACACAGATACATAAATAGATAGATAGATAGATAGACAGATAGATAGATAGATAGATAGATAGATAGATAGATAGAAGAAGAGAGGGGGACAGACAGACAGACTGACAAGCAGAGTGACAAACAGACATACAGACAGATCGACAGATAGAATAGAGAGATAGGTAGATATAGATATGTCGTAATGAAAGGAACGTAAGTGACGTAAGCCTCAGAAACTAACAATTGCATCCCTAGTTTTAGTCATGACATAAGCGACACGGCTGTTTCTTATGGGAAGGAGGTAGAGGGAGAGAGGGAGAGAGGGAAAACATTGGGAGAGACAAATGTGCTCATACACATAAACATAGTGGGGTGGAAAGGGGGTAGAAAGGAGTGGGGAGGGGAATGATAGAGGAGAGAAGGGAGGGAG
>NW_026403212.1:18555-19581 GCF_001194135.2 Octopus bimaculoides | reverse complement strand
GATGCGAAACCTTGGGTAACTCTGTGTCCAAGATATAAAATTTTTGCTGTAATTATATATATATATATATATATATATATATATAATCCAGAAAAGTTAGGGGTTGTGAATCCAACCCACTAAAGGATAATATCTATCCAATATACTGCCGGAAGAATACCCAATTACTATTACACTAGTGTTTTTACCAAGTGAGTGTGGGTAAAAGGAAATTTTACCCTTAATTTATATAGCAATAAGAAATGGAGGGGAATATTTGGTACTCATCAACTTGCAGACATTGTATTGTGTCAGTTTACCTGTTTATTTTTCAACTAAGAGGACAATAAAAACAATGTACAAACACATATGACTTATTGTGTCATATCAGTAATTAAAATTAAGAAGAACATCTAGTGACCGAATCGGAAATATCTCTGCAAAAATGGTTACCGCGTCTCATATATCCACTTTGAGAACTTGGTTATGGTTAATCAAATTAAAACATTAGGGTAAAAAAATTAGATATTAATTTAATAACGATTTATTATCAGGAAGCGAGCACAGAGAGATTCAGAAAGAATATCTGAGATCTCAAGTTCTCAAAGTGGATATATATATATACACATACATGCATACATACATACATACATACATACATACATACATACATACATACATACATACATACATACATACATATATACATATGTATGTATGTATGTATGATTTCTCTTTGGCGTAGCGATACTACTAACCCTTTGCAGCACCTTTATATATGTTTCAGAATAAAGTGTTGGGTAAGTACAGAGCATGACATGAAATTAATGAGGAAGGAACAGGAATTGCGTAACCAACATCATTGCCCTGCACCTATTTCGCCTCACCAAAGCATTTCACTCAAACGAATGCTTGTGCATCAACTCGTGGCTTCCTCGGAGCATTTAATTTGAAGTGTATATGTATTTTAGGAAAGTGTTTAAATATATAGACATATGTGTAATATGGAGCGGTGAAGGGGTGGCCGTTTTATATATGTGCATATAT
>NW_026403212.1:17331-18451 GCF_001194135.2 Octopus bimaculoides | reverse complement strand
ATATATATATATATAATCAAAATAAGCAACAAGGATATCCAGAGATAATGCAGTACGATCCTTTCATGCAACTCCATTTAATTGAACAATGCAATCATTACATCAATTTCAATGCAGAGTTATCCTCAGTTGCACAAAGACATAGAATTTAATCTAAATTAGAACACATGGACACATTAGTATAATTATACATAAAATCTCCAAGAAGTTAAGGAGATAGACAAAGAACATGTTGTCTCCACTTCAGCATAGAAGTTACTATATACATATATATATATATATATATATATATATATAGAAACGTGTGTACGTACATACGTTCTTAGATCGATCGAGCGAGCGATAGATAGGTAGATAGATAAATAGACAGACAGACTGACTGATAAGGAGAGAGAGAGGGGGGGGAAGTGAGTGTGAAAGTAGATATTTTCTAGTTGCAATGACAATCCATTCTTAGTGCAGGAACTTAGAACAGAGCACTCATAGAGGAAATATTCATCGACCCCAGTACGCAACTGCTACTTATTTTATCGACCCCGAAAGGATGGGAGGCAAAGTCGACCTTAACGGAGTGTATATATTAATGTAAAAACAGGTGAAAGCAAGTGACGTAAAGACCGGTTATATTATACATACATTGGTATATATATGTTTGTGTGATCATGTGCGTGTGCGGCCATTCTGGAGCAACGGCTTGAAGAATTTTAGTCGAACGAATCGACCCCAGTACTTAATTTTTTAAGCATGGTACTTATTCTATCGGTCTCTATTTACCGAACCGCTTCGTCAAGGTTACGTAAACACACAAACACTAGCTGTCAGTGGAGGACAAACAGAGACACAAAGGCTCCTACACACACACTCACATGCATTGATATATATACATACGTATATGCATGTGTATGTATGTATATATATATATGTACGTATATATATATATATATATATATATAAGCAATGTTAATTCTCTAAATGAAGTATTAACAGTAACTGCACGATAAAGTGTAGTATATTGCCACTTAAGTGTGGCTGACCCCTAGGGGTGGATGTTACTGTTGCTTTTAGCCCCAGGAGGACATCTCCTCCAGCTGGCTTATCGACACACGACTGTGTCCTGTTT
>NW_026403212.1:15080-15694 GCF_001194135.2 Octopus bimaculoides | reverse complement strand
TATATATATATATATAACCAGTATAGATATTAAATAGTTAGGTGATAACACATCTCTTAGTCTTACACCTCTTCTGATCTCTGCTGATTCCGACAACTGAGCTATTTTGATGACTGTTTTTAGTTCCAATATAACACACTGATAATTCTGATGTCCTTTGATCTCATTTCTCTCTCTCTTTCTCTCTCTTTCTCTCTATCTCTCTTTGAAACAAAAACAATTGCACCGTGGAAGATGTTTGTTGTAAGCCATTTTAAGTACACACAAAAAGCCGTTTGATTTAAATTTAATTTGTGTCAAAATATTTTCGTCGATTTGAAACTGCGACCTGTTCACTGACAAAATTTTCGTGTGTTTTCTTTAAATCGCTTATAACACCTTCCACGATGCAATCATATATATATGAATATATATTTATTCAGTATAATTATAGACTAGGTAGGAGATAACGCGATTCCTTGTCTTACACCTCTTCTGATCTCTGCTGATTCCGACAACTGAGCTATTTTGATGACTGCCTTTTAGTTCCAGTATAACACACTGATAATTTTGCTGTCATTTGATCTCGCTTCTTCTCTCTCTCTCTCTCTCTCTCTCTCTCTCTCTCTATATAT
>NW_026403212.1:10055-12478 GCF_001194135.2 Octopus bimaculoides | reverse complement strand
AGAGAGAGAGAGAGAGAGAGAGAGAGAGAGAAAGAGAGAGAGAGAAAGAGAGAGAGAGTGAAAGAGAGAGAGAGAAAGAGAGAGAGAGAGAGAGAGAAAGAGAGAGAGTGAGTAAGTATAACGGGTAGATTATAAAGGGCGCCCCAGCATGACCGCATGCCAATGACTGCCAAAAACAAGTAAAAGACAAAAGATGGGGAATTTGTTGGGAAGAAGGTGAAGCACATAACTGTCGAGTTTACTTCTTGCAGCCATTTATGATCTTCTGCCATCTAAAGATCATATTCAGTGGTTCTCAACCAAGTTCTCTATGGTCCCTGGGGGTCCAATGTAAGATTTTTGGGGCCCACGCAACAAAATAGTAAACTGGAGATCCACAATGGTATTTTAAGGGCCCTTGAAAAGATTTTGATTTCGATGTTTGTGTTGGTATGTCTTGCGAGAAACAGGTTTCTTTCCCTAACAGCTTCTAAGATTCAAGCTGTACGAGTGAATGTGTGGAAAACAAAATAGGAATTCAGAAAGATGTATAAAGCTCGTTTTTAAACATCGAATGGCTACGGGGGGTCCACCAGAATAAAATAGTAACTAAAGGGGTTCAAAGGTTTTTTAAAATGATTAACAACCCCTGATCTAACTGCTCAATGGCGTTGGAAAAGTATAGATGCAGGCTGCCAAGTAGCATATGGAGGCAATCAATAATGACAAGAAAGGGTCACTGAACGATGGTAGTAAATGGTTTGTCGGGTCTGTCCGTCCAGGTCAAGATGGTTACTCACAAGATAAGAAATCTGGGAACGACGAGAAAAGGGATGGAATACGGGAGGTAGCAGCAGATTTTGTTGGAGTATGAAGGCCTCTTACCATTTCCAAGAAGTAAGAGGCCGGATAAGACACTATGATCTGAGAAACTTAAGGTAATACATCTGTTGAATTAACTGTTCCGCACGAAGACAATATAGATGCAGCCCAGGTTAGGAAATACAAGCATTATGAGATGCTATTGGAGGTTGTACAGATACTGGTTGGGGTACAATACACTTTTCTGTAGAAGCTGGAGGTAGGGGTTCTGAGGTAGGGCTGCTATCAATTGGTGTCAAAAATCGGCAAGCAAACGCCATCTTGAAAGAGATTCAGGCGATATTCGAGAGAGCCACCCATTGGATAAGGTTGAAAGGGAATGATGAAACCTGGCTGGAGAGGTGATGAGCAAGAATACCAATCAGTTGAAACAGAAGGTGGGGACCTCACACCAGAGAGGAATGAGCTCCGTTCGCTGTAAAGCGTCGAGAGGAAAACCCCCAGAATAATGCGCATTCTCTCCTGATGACCCGAGAAAACCTCAGGAATACGGTGTGACGAGATTTTGAGAAAGATGTTTCCAAGTCTATAAATAAATAGGTGTATAAATATATAACGGATGCCTTGGAAAATACGTGTCTCTCTGTCTGATTGCCTGTGTGTGTGTGTGTGTGTGTGTGTGTGTGTATGTGTATGTGTGTTTATACTGGTATATACGCTTGACAAATGTGACTAGTCTTTTTACGTCACAGTAACTTCAATGTTCACCAAAAGAATAGCATCGAATAAATACCGGACTTATAAAGTAATTGCTGAGATCGATTTGTTCGAAACGCAGACCAATGAGGGAAACAAGAAAGATAGAGAGATACGTAGAGTGAGATATATATATATAGATAGACAGACAGATAGAGAGAGAGACAGAGAGAAAGAAAGAAAGATAGATAGATAGATAGATAGGCAGATAGATAGATAGATAGATAGATAGATAGATAGATAGATAGACAGAGAAGCAGACATACATACATACGTACATACATACTATATCCATATATACTTTCGTATATGTTTACATCTATAGAAATAGTTACATATATACTTGTATGCAAATACAAACAAGCAAACGTACGCACCACACATGCACACATGCATACGCTCGCACACTCACACACACATTCATATATACACATATGTATGTGCAAAGATATATAGACATCTATATAGGTAGATAGATAATAGACAGACAGACAGACATTCTTTTCTACTCTAGGCACAAGGCCCGAAATTTTGGGGGAGGGATTAAGTCGATTGGATCGATCCCGGTATGCACTGGTACTTAATTTATGGACCCCGAAAGGATGAAAGGCAAAATCGACCTCGGCGGAATTTGAACTCAGAACATAAAGACAGACGAAATACCGCTAAGCCTTTCGCCCGGTGTGCTAACGATTCTGCCATTTCACTGACTTAGATAGATAGATAGATAGATAGATAGATAGATAGATAGATAGATAGATAGATAGATAGATAGATAGATAGATGGATAGGCATATAATTATATACATGAATACAAACGATACACATATATAAGGGTGTAGAATGATAAAATATATATAAACATA
>NW_026403212.1:8808-9199 GCF_001194135.2 Octopus bimaculoides | reverse complement strand
ACTCAGAGAACGTGTGTATGTGCTAGTATGTGTGTGTGTGTACTAGTAGCTGCATGTGCTCTGTACGTGTATGTATGTTTGCGTATCAGCCCGGAGGTGTCTCAGTAGTTACGGGTGTGTGTGTGTGTCTGTATGTGTGAGCATCTGTTTATGTGTATGTCGTATGTTGTGCGTGTGTCTGTGTGCGTTGCCTGTGCTTCTATGTGTGCATGCCTGCGTGTTTGCGTATGGTGAATGTGTGTGTGTACGCATGTGTGTGTTTGTGTCTGACAATATGTGTTGGCGTGTGTGCCTCAACATCTGTACATACGTATACGTATGTTTGTGCGAGATATTATATATATATGTGTGTGTATATATATGTGTATATATATATATATATATATATATA
>NW_026403212.1:1698-2527 GCF_001194135.2 Octopus bimaculoides | reverse complement strand
AAGAAGAAGAAGAAGAAGAAGAAGAAGAAGAAGAAGAAGAAGAAGAAGAAGAAGAAGAAGAAGAAGAAGAAGAAGAAGAAGAAGAAGAAGAAGAAGAAAGGCCAGGAATTTTGATGGGCAGGGTTTTAACGGACAGTATCGACCACATTACTTGATCCCTGCTTTATTTCATCGACCACCGAAGGAAGAGAGGCAAAGTTGTCCTCGGCATCATTTCCACTCAACAATTTGTAAGAAGAGGCAGAGGACTGCTTTTGCCCAATGTATCGTCTGCATCTTTATCAAATTTTTGAAGGAAATGTTTCGTTGCTATCTGCCCTTAATACACGAACGACTCGCAATTTTATTTATTGTATATTAATGGACACTTTCTTAAGTAACAGGTTGTGTGTGTGTGTGAACATAGGAATAAAGCAGGTAACGGTATGTTCTGTATGGAAGTGTGCGTGTGTATGTGTGTGCGTGTGTGTTTGCTTGTTTAATTGCATGTGAATATGTCTATATGTGTGTGTGCTCACGCTTGTGTCACGCTTGTGTCTGTGCGACTATATAGAATGTGTGTGTGTATGTGTGCGTGTGTGTGTGTGTAGTTCTTTTATTCGTTTACTTGTTTTAGTCATTTGACTGCGGCCATGCTGGAGTACCGCCTACTAATTTAAAAAAATAAGTGTACTTTAATCTGCGGGTGGGATGTTACTCCATACTTTTGTGAGGTACAAATTTATTTCTCTTTTTGACAAGAACAGTAGTGACAGTGACTTAGAAGTTTCGGCCAGCTAAACTATCATCGGACTGCGTGTGTGTGTGTGTGTGTGTGTGTGTGTGTGTG
>NW_026403212.1:0-864 GCF_001194135.2 Octopus bimaculoides | reverse complement strand
TATATATATATATATATATATATATATATATATATATATATATATATATATATTTATATATGAATATAAACTTATGTAAATGAAGTTTTGTCTATTATATAATATATAATATATAAATATTACACATACCTTTAAAAGTGGTTCTACAGCAGTATGTAGTGTTGTTGTTGTTGTTGTTGTTGTTGTTGTTGTTGTTGTTGTTCTCGCTGTCGTTATTGTTGTAGTTGTAGCTGTTGTCGTTGTTGCTTTAGTTGTTGTAGTTAAAATGGAAATCCAATGTTTGAAAAAATGAAAGGAAAAAAAAGAAGCAAAAAGACAGCCCAAAATATGATGAAATGTGAGAGTATGTAGCACTCCACACTCACTGTAGAAATATCACTGACTGGCAGTGAGTGCTGTGAGGCGCTGCGCTGAGTTGAGAGGAGGGGGTGAGTGTGAGCGTGAACGTGAGTGTGTGTGCGCGCCTCGGCGCGTGCGTCTGTGTGGGTGTTCCCAATCGTCTGCTCTGTGTCTGTGTGTGTGAGTCTACGTTTGTGTTCGTGTATGAGTGAACGTTAAATGTGTGTATGTATGTGTGAGTGTGTGTGTGTGTGTATGCGCGTGTGTGTTTCAAAAAGGATGTGTGGTCGTTTTGCGTGTAAATGTTTAATCAACGTGGGTATATGTGTGCATATGTGTGTATACGTGTGTATATATGCACGCATTTACACACACACACATACGCACAGCGAGAGAGAGAAAGATACACACCTGTGTTTCTGCCAATGCATTTATATATCTACCTCTGTCTCTATATATATATGTGTGTGTATGTATATATGTGTGTGTGTTTGTATATATGTATATATATATGTGTATGTATGT
>NW_026403211.1:0-432 GCF_001194135.2 Octopus bimaculoides | reverse complement strand
ATATATATATATATTGTTCTATTTCGTGGTGGCCATTTTTTGCCACATAAACACATGCACTATACTACATTTTTTTTTCTCTCGTTTATTTCTGTTCTTATTTTTATTATTTTAACTCATGTCCTGAAATTTTTTGTCACACATCTGTGACCTCTTCAGTGACACTTTTCTTCTCTCTTATAGGTTGTTGCTCCACTGACTCCATTCTGTTCTTCTAATATGTGCATCTTTATGTGCGCATGCGTTTTTGTAATTAGATGTCTGTGTGCGTGTATGTGTATGTGTGTGTATGCTTGTGTGCGTGTGTCAAGCACACAGACATACATACACACGCATGCACACACACACACTCGCACACACAGACTCACAAGCAAGGTCACAAATACATGCGAACATAAGGATACACATCCCTCCTAGAGAATAACCAGAGAT
>NW_026403210.1:0-505 GCF_001194135.2 Octopus bimaculoides | reverse complement strand
CACACACACATATACATGCATACATACACATCCATACATACCACTGACTCTTATAAATGTACGAACTAACAAAATACACGAACACAATCTTTGTGAAGTATTTTATTTTCTTAGAAAAGACGAAATGCTGACTGATTTCATTGTTGTAAGTGCTCTGTGGTACGTTTTTGGTGATTTACGAGAGTAGAGGAGACAATTTCTCCTCGATTAAGTTAAACCAGATATGAAAGTTTAGAATTTATATGAAAAAGTATAGAAGGTGTACATACAGACTGTACACGTTCAGTGGTTGTTTACCTATACATTATAAGGGTCTAAAAGTTTCTAGTCTATGGTAGCCATGTATAGCGGTATTTCGTCCTTTTTTGAAATCGCCATTATGGCCTAACCTGAGCCAAATATATTAATCTAAATTCAGCATTTTAAGAAGGTAGACATTTCATATAAAGAGATATTGGCAAATGGTTTAAAATGCTTTCCTGAATTTTTTTTCAATATTGAAAAA
>NW_026403208.1:0-335 GCF_001194135.2 Octopus bimaculoides | reverse complement strand
AGCATGGGAAGATTTTCGAGACCAGGTACAATGTGCAGCTGAAACCCTGGGATATGTTACTGCTAGACACAGAGACTGGTTTGACGAGAACAATGCTGAAGTTCAGTGACTATTGGTGGTAAAGCGCCATGCTCAGAGTGTATTGCTACACAGAGAACTGTCTACTGTGCAGCGAAGTCTAGCACTTGCCCACTATAACAGTGTAAAATCACTACTGCAGCAATCTCTCAGGAAGATGCAGAACACTTGGTGGGAGGATCTTGCTCATGATGTCCAGGCTGCTGATGATGCAAATGACAGCAAGAAGCTTTACCATCTTATGAAGCGAGCTTATG
>NW_026403207.1:0-343 GCF_001194135.2 Octopus bimaculoides | reverse complement strand
ATATATATATATAACCGATCTCTTCCTATCAAGGGTTCCAGACGAGCCTACCTCACAGATGAGGGCTGCAGCATCAAACTCCCTGATTGACCAAATGCCGTATATATGAGGCTTGAAATGATGGTGCAGCACAGTCAACTGTGGTGCCCCAGCATGACCGCAGCTTTGAAACTAAAACATTTAAAAGAAATTTGAAGAAATTTTTTAAAATATTATATATAGAGAGAGGGGGTAGAGAGAGTGAGAGAAAGATAAATATATATATACATGTATACGTATGTATGTAAGTGTGTATGTATGTTCTTATGTATGTATGTATGTATGTATGTATGTATGTATGTAT
>NW_026403206.1:0-340 GCF_001194135.2 Octopus bimaculoides | reverse complement strand
AGCGAGACCGAACGGACGCACGTACAATTTAATTGCGCTCGAACGGTGCAAAGGGTGGCTGAACGGACGCTCGTTCTTTCGAATTCATATCGGACGGTGCAGATAGAGGCCGAACGGACGCACGTACGTACTAATTCCGTTCGACCGGTGCAGAGGGAGGCCGAACGGACGCACTACGTTTAAATTCTGCTCGAACGGTGCAAAGAGTGGTCGAACGGACGCTCGTACTTTCGAATTCAGCTCGAGTGGTGCAGAGGGAACCCGAACGGATGCACTTACGTTCGAATTCTGCTTGAGTGTTACAGAGGGAAGCCGAAAGGACGCACGTACGTTCGAATTA
>NW_026403205.1:0-512 GCF_001194135.2 Octopus bimaculoides | reverse complement strand
GCAAGCACGACCTGCCTATTCTAAGAACTTTCATGGGCCAAACCAAGGATCCAGCAGCAGGATATTATACCTTACATAGTCACCAAGATCTCTGATCTTAATTTGCTGGGTCGAAATGCTATCCAGACTCTGGGAATTTCCGTGGACACTGCTCTAGGTTTGAAAAGCATAGACAGTCAAGCCAGGAAGGAAGGTGCAGAAGGGATATACCTAAAGACCTCAAGTGAGCTCTATGTTTCCCTGCAGCAAGATTGTCACATGTGTGATGAATTTCCAGATCTTTTCAAGCAAGAATTGGGATGTCTCAAGAACTTTGAACTGGAAGTGAAGTTCAAAGCGGACGCAACACCAGTCTTTCACAAGGCACGTCCGGTCCCATTTGCTCTTCGTGATGACCTAGCCAAAGGTTACGAAGAAGGCATCGCCAAGGGAATCTGGAAGCCTGTCCAGTTCAATGAATATGGAACACCAGTGGTACCGATTCGTAAAGCACACGCTTCAAGCAACCTGAA
>NW_026403204.1:0-461 GCF_001194135.2 Octopus bimaculoides | reverse complement strand
TGTATATATGTATGTATGTAGGTATGTATGTATGCATGTATGTATGTATGCATATATGCATGCATGCATGTATGCATGTATGCATACATGTATGTATGCATACATTCATGTATGTATATATGCCTGCTTGTTTGTATGTATGCATGCGTGTACATATGGATATATGTATGTATACATGTGTTATGTATGCATGCATGTAAGCATGCATGTATGTATGTATGTACACAGAAGTATTTTTGTATGTATGCGTAGTTGTGGAGGCACAATGGCCCAGCGGTTAGGGCAGCGGTTTCGCGGTCATAGGATCGCGATTTCGATTCCCAGACCGGGTGTTATGAATGTTTATTGAGCGAAAACACTTATAGCGCCACGAGGTTCCGGCATGAAGTGGTGGAGAACCCTGCTGTACTTTTTCACCACGACTTTCTCTCACTCTTTCTTCCTGTTTCTGTTGTACCTGT
>NW_026403203.1:0-566 GCF_001194135.2 Octopus bimaculoides | reverse complement strand
TGTTTGCATATACACATGCAAGTTTGTGTGCATACAGATGTGTCTATATGTGCAGGTAGTCACAAATTTAGCTGCATAATGACTGCACTTGTAAAAGTCATCTGCATATGAATGCCACTGATTATTTTGGGGAGCTAAGGTGAATATATATACATATATATACATATCTATATATATATATATGTACACATGATTTCCTCTTGCTGAACTTACAGCCATTTGTGTTGCCATGGTGATATCATTAGTATCAGCAAACAGGCCATAAACACATACAGTCATCAACTTCTGCAAGCTTACACACATAGAAGAACATACACGTACATACACATGCAGACATACGCACACATACATATAGTTACAAAGATGCTCACAAACTCATAAGCAGACATATGTACATGTGTTTGTGCATGTATGTGCGTATCCATATCTAAATATGTATCTATATATAATATATAATATATAAATATACACATAATATATACATGTATATATATTTACATATACACACATGCACATACGTGTACGGTATGTGTATATGTATATATATATATATATATATATATATA
>NW_026403202.1:0-283 GCF_001194135.2 Octopus bimaculoides | reverse complement strand
GAATGTATATACGCGTGGGTGCACATTATATGTATACCGTCGTCATCATCATAATCATCATCATCATTATCATCATCATTATCACCATTATCATCAGCATCACCATCACCACTACCACCATCGTTAAAATCGAAGCATGTATACATACATACAAACATATGTTTGAATGCATATATGTATATATGTATATGTATGTATGTGTGTATATATATGTATATGTATATCTATCTATCTATATAAGGATTTACTTTTCGTAATGAGATAAAAGACCAAGGCTGTGTAT
>NW_026403201.1:0-215 GCF_001194135.2 Octopus bimaculoides | reverse complement strand
ATATATATATATATATATATATATATATATATACGTATATACGAACGCGTAATGCGTACACACGTAATGTGAATATATGAATGTGTACACGGAGAAATAGATAGCTTCCTTATACTTATGAAAGTACATGTAGGCTAACACAAACGTATGTACACATAAGGCGGCGAGCCAGCAGAAACGTTAGCACGCCGGGCGAAATGCTTAGCGGTATTTCG
>NW_026403200.1:0-228 GCF_001194135.2 Octopus bimaculoides | reverse complement strand
AATCTATGTAGCCATCTTTCTCTTTTCCTTTTATTTTTTATTTTTGTCTGCTGTTTATCTGTCAATTTTTCAATCCTTTTATTACCTGTCTACCTGTCTCTCTACTTATCCTCTCAACAACTCACCCACCTAACCATCTACCTACCTATCTTTTTGTTCATTTATTTATTGATCCCTTCATTGTCTGTCTGTCTGTCTGTCTATCTATCTATCTATCTATCTATCTAT
>NW_026403199.1:0-237 GCF_001194135.2 Octopus bimaculoides | reverse complement strand
TTTTTTTTTTTATTGTTATTACTTACGTTTCTTCGTCCTTGTGACAATTAAGGATTTGTAAGTGCTAACGATGTTGTTGTTCTCCGTCTTCTTCCTCTTCTTCCTTTTCTTCTTGTCGTCGTTTAAGATTCATTAATGCAAAGAAATCCTTTACTTAAGAAAGAAATCATTGCCCCTTTGATCAATCATATCCAATCAACATCATCATCAACGCTACCATCATCATCATTTCCATCA
>NW_026403198.1:0-308 GCF_001194135.2 Octopus bimaculoides | reverse complement strand
ATATGTATATTTATATATGTATGTATATTTATATATGTATGTATATTTATTTATGTATGTATATTTATTTATGTATGTATATTTATTTATATATGTATATTTATTTATATATGTATATTTATTTATATATGTATATTTATTTATATATGTATATTTATTTATATATGTATATTTATTTATATATGTATATTTATTTATATATGTATATTTATTTATATATGTATATTTATTTATATATGTATATTTATATATATATACATATATATATATATGTATATTTATATATGTATATTTATATATGTATATTT
>NW_026403197.1:0-239 GCF_001194135.2 Octopus bimaculoides | reverse complement strand
TCATCATCATCATCATCATCATCATCATCATTACCACCATCATCATCATCGTCATCATCATCAACGGTAGTAGCAATAGTAGTAATGTTCCTGTTGATGTATGCATGGCAATGGTATTACATTGCCGATGCATTTGTTGCCAGTGTTCTTTGGCACCGTTGTTTATGCTGCTACTCCTCCAGCTGTTATCTTGTGTGTTTTTATTGACACTGTTGTTGTTGTTTCTGTAGTTTTTGTTT
>NW_026403196.1:0-208 GCF_001194135.2 Octopus bimaculoides | reverse complement strand
GTATGTATGTATGTACGTACGTATACCTGTCTGTCTCTGTACTTATGTATGTATGTCTATATGTGTGTACGTCTGTATGCATGTCAGTCTTTATATTTGTTTGTCTATCTGCCTGTCTGATTGTCTGCCTGTCTGTCAATACATTTGACGTAATGGGTCATGTAGAAATAATGAGTTGACTGTTTCCCTAAAGGCTGATAGAGAGATA
>NW_026403195.1:0-332 GCF_001194135.2 Octopus bimaculoides | reverse complement strand
CATTCGTTCGTTCTTTCGTACGTATGTAAATGCTTTCGTTCAATCGTTCGATCATTCTTTCGTACATACGTTCGTTCGTTCGAACGTACGTGCGTACTTTCGTGAGTTTGTTCATTCGTTCGCTCGTTCGTTCGTACGTTCGTTCGACATTTCTTCCGCACGTACGTACGTACGTTCGTTCTTTCGTTCGTTCTTTCGTTCGTTTGTTCGTTGGTTCGTTTGTTCATTCGTTGGTTCGTTTGTTCGTTCGTTCATTCGTTCCTTACCTCGTTCGTTAGTTCCTTCGTTACCTCGTTCGTTAGTTCCTTCGTTCTTTCGTACGTACGTACGTA
>NW_026403194.1:0-207 GCF_001194135.2 Octopus bimaculoides | reverse complement strand
TCATCATCATCATCATCATCATCATCATCATCATCATCACTATCGTCGTCGCCACTGCCGTTATCATGTTCTACATTATAATTATAAGCATAATGATATGTTTGAATTCTTTTTATTATTATTATTGTTATTATTATTATTATTATTCATCTTATTATTATTATTCATCTTATTATTATTTTTACTACTACTACTACTACTATTATT
>NW_026403192.1:0-331 GCF_001194135.2 Octopus bimaculoides | reverse complement strand
CTATATATACATACACACAACACACACACAAACAGTTATATATCTGTATACAAAAACGGAGATATACTCGGATACACACACAGCTATACTAAAAAAAAAAAAACAGAGGTAAATACAACAAGAAAAAAACAACAACGTGAGGACGTAGCACGTGAAAAGTGTTAATAAGACATTCAGTGTAGGAAAAGAGTAACTGCTTTATGTTTCGAGGATAGATCTTCTTCGGAAACAGGATAAACATGGAAGTCCAAAGGAAAATGAAGAAGAAAGAAAGAATCGCCAAAAGTCCACGTGTAGTTACAATATCTGAAGATGCACACACACACACACA
>NW_026403191.1:0-231 GCF_001194135.2 Octopus bimaculoides | reverse complement strand
TACTGATCTTGTCAAATTCTTTCGCCGCTATATCATGATCGCAAGGAATACTCACGTCAATTAATAAGCACATCTTTTTTGTCTAATCTTTTATAATAATATCCGGTTTATTAGCTTTTATAGTTTTGTCGGTATGTACGAGGAAGTCCCAGAGAATCGACACATTTTCTCCCTCAGCCATAGCTTCAGGATGGTGTTTATACCATTTGTCAACGGTTTTAATTTTATAAT
>NW_026403190.1:0-223 GCF_001194135.2 Octopus bimaculoides | reverse complement strand
TATATATGTATATATATATACATGTACTTATCTGTGCACATTCTTGAGTATAGATAGATACGCATGCATATATATGTAGGTTTGGGATCGTGAATTCAAGCATTCGTTGTTAATACATGACACATCGTTTGACCATTACTAACGCAATCACTTCCATTTTCTGCTTTCGTACATATTTGACATACATTCCAATTTATATACATACGAGCATACATAGATGCAG
>NW_026403189.1:0-569 GCF_001194135.2 Octopus bimaculoides | reverse complement strand
TATAAGAATACGGGTGGTTTTGTGTATCTTAGTACACATGTCCTTAAATGAGTGTGGATGTGTCTGCGTACGCATGTATTTGTCTAGTAAGCGTATGGCTGTATACGCACGTGTATACATGTGTAGATGTGTGTATTATTATATATATGTTTGTATGCTGGGTGTATATATGAGCATCTGAATAATATGTATATGTATGTATATGCGTTATTATCTGTAAGTATGGCTATATCTTTATCAGCACGTATTGGGGAGTTGTTTATATTTTCACACACTTATAGTAGCGGATGTATTGTTAATAGTTGTGTATGTGAATATATGTGTGTATGTATGTATGTGTGTGTCGTTGTATTTGAATAGAAATACTTTTTTATATCAGTTTGTGTGTGTGTGTGTGTATGCATGTATATATGTACGTATGTCTACAGAGATAACTTGATAGATTGAGAGATATATAAAACAGGCAGGGTATATAGTTACCCATTTCATTTATATAAGATATATGCAGAACTTATTCCACATACAATTATACACACACCGGCGCGCGCGCAGCACGCACACACACACAC
>NW_026403188.1:0-333 GCF_001194135.2 Octopus bimaculoides | reverse complement strand
CTAGCATGGAAAGCGGACGTTAAACGATGATGATGATGATGATGATGGGAAATATTAACTTGCTTGGAAACAAGTGAGGGTGGGTGACAGGAAGGGCATATAGTTGTAGGAATTTTTCCTTAACAAATTCTGTTTGATTCATGCAAGCATAGAAAAGTGATCATGACTCCTTTAGCATTTAAACCGGCCATATCCGGCCAAAATATTTTACCTGTTTTATGTTCACATTGACCAAAATTGAACCCTTACACCTACCTACAATATCATTGTAAAAATTAAGTTACCTTATAGGTGCAGGAGTGGCTGTGTGGTAAGTAGCTTGCTTACCAACCA
>NW_026403187.1:0-200 GCF_001194135.2 Octopus bimaculoides | reverse complement strand
TCTTTTTGTGGCGAGAATGATTTTAATAAATCAAGAATTCATGTTGTATGGTATTTATTTATGTTGTATGTATTTACTTATGTTGTTCAAATACATGCCGCTGGATACTTTGAATTATTTCATCTTATTTTTGTTTATATTATATATATCTATATACATACATACACACACACACACACACACACACACGCACATATATA
>NW_026403186.1:0-410 GCF_001194135.2 Octopus bimaculoides | reverse complement strand
TACATACATACATACATACATACATACATACATACATACATATAATGTGAAAGCGCAATGGCCCAGTGGTTAGGGCAGCAGACTCGCGGTCTTAGGATTGTGGTTTCGATTCCCAGACCGGGCATTGTGAGTGTTTATTGAGCGAAAACACCTAAAGCTCTATGAGGCTCCGGCAGTGGGTGGTAGCGAACCCTGCTGTACTCTTTCACCACAACTTTCTCTCACTCTTTCTTCCTCTTTCTGTTGTACCTATATTTCAAAGGGCCAGCCTTGTCACGCTGAATTCCCCCAAGAACTATGCTAAGGGCTACACTTGTCTGTGGAGTGCTCAGAGACTTGCACGTTAATTTAACGAGCAGACTGTTCCGTTGATCAGATCAACTGGATCCCTCGTCGTCGTAACCGACGGA
>NW_026403185.1:0-234 GCF_001194135.2 Octopus bimaculoides | reverse complement strand
GTGTGTGTGTGTGTGTGAGTGTGTGTATGTGCGTGTATGTATATTTCTGTGTCTATATGCGTATATGTCTGCGTGAGTGCGTGTGTATGTGTACATGTGTCTGTGCGCGTGTATGTGTATCTATGCGTGTGTTTGTGTGAGTGCGTGTGAGTGTGTGTAAGTGTGTTTGTACATGTGTTTGAATGTATGTGTGTATTTGTGTGCGTGTGTTTGTGTGTACGTGTTTGTGTGTAA
>NW_026403184.1:0-415 GCF_001194135.2 Octopus bimaculoides | reverse complement strand
TATATATATATATATATATATATATATATATATATATAGGCATATAAATATATACATGCATAATGAAACCATATGCATATGCCTGTATATCAAATAATACACATATATACCGAATGAAACTGTTTTAAATAATATAAATATATAAAATGATGAAATATATTTATATATGCATATACACACAACGCCATCCTCATATAGGCGTACGTGTGTGTGTGTGTGTGTGTGTGTGAATGTATATATATATATATGCTTACACACATATACACACAGACACACACCCTCATGTATGTATATACATTCATACATACATATAGGGAGATAGACATTTATATAGATAGATAGATAGATAACAATGGGGCGTGAGCGTGAAACTATTTTGAATTATATACACACACATATATATATAAATACTTAT
>NW_026403183.1:0-202 GCF_001194135.2 Octopus bimaculoides | reverse complement strand
ATACACTTGTTTTAGAATAAGCAATCCTTTTTGTTTTCACCTTTCTCTTTATTTCTTCTATTTCCTTTTCAGATTTTTCAACTTGGTTCTGTTACCAAGGATACAAGATGATATTGCTCAATACAAACAGTTGAATTATCATTTATACATGGTAAGTTAAATTTGACATTCTCCATTTGATAATTCTACCTATACATGTTTG
>NW_026403182.1:0-312 GCF_001194135.2 Octopus bimaculoides | reverse complement strand
TATATATTTATTTATATATATATTTTTAATTATATATATTTATTTATATACATTTAGTTATTTAAATATATTTATTTATACATATCAATATATATATATTTATTTATATATATTAATATATATATATTTATTTATATATATTAATATATATATATTCATTTATATATATATTTATTTATATATATATATATATATATATTTATTTATATATATATTTATATATATATAGATTTATATGTATATATATTTATATATATATTTTAATATATATATATATTTATATATATTACTTATTTATATATATTTATATAT
>NW_026403181.1:0-219 GCF_001194135.2 Octopus bimaculoides | reverse complement strand
TCTCTGTATTAATCTTATGCAAAGAGGATTTCCGCATCTGTATCCAGCCCTGGAATATACTCTACTGCAGTATACCATGTGGCAGTTAACGACATAACAGCTTTTAACTACACGTTACGCTGTTTTCATCCGACTTATACTAAATATATATACACATACACACATACACACAGCGAAAGAGAGAGAGATTTGTGCATACATGTACATGCACACACACAT
>NW_026403180.1:0-294 GCF_001194135.2 Octopus bimaculoides | reverse complement strand
GACGACGACGATGGCGACGGCGGGGGGAAGAGATACAGACTAACAACAAATACATGTTTATGTAAGAGGCAGTGGTAAGTTCAGTTGGTTCATCATGTACTTAGTGTACTGGCCACTTAGTAATGTAGCTGTCTTCCTGTCTGCATTGCTCAATTTGCTTGCACGTGCGCGCGCACACACACAAACTAAAGTAGAGGTACGTGTACGGATGTGTGTGCATAATATGGGCTGGGATGCATGTATGTGTGCTTCCACATGCATAGACACACACACACACACACACACACACACACA
>NW_026403179.1:6960-8226 GCF_001194135.2 Octopus bimaculoides | reverse complement strand
CGATAGAATAAGTACTTGGCTTCCAAAGAATAAGTCCTGGGGTCGATTTTCTCGACTAAAAGTCGGTGCTCCAACATGGCCGCAGTCAAATGACTGAAACAAGTAAAAGAGTAAAAGAGAGAGTAAAGAGTAATATATATATACATTCACACACATAGATATCTACGTGTGTATGTGTGTGTGTGTTTATTCTATTATTCTTTTACTTGTTTCAGCAGTCATTTGACTGTAGCCATGCTGGAGCATCACCATAAAGGGAGAGTATATAGTCTCGAGGGTTCTTGGCATAACTCAGCAAGACCTTTGCCAGCCGCTCTCAAGCTATCTATCATGAACAGTCTAGAACCCCTATCTGGCTCAGGACATTGACCGCCTGGAAACCCTTCAGAGACGTGCAACCAAACGAATCCCCTCTATCGGGCATCTACCATACTCTGAACGCCTTACTTCCCTGGGCAGGGATACATCGAAACTCCGACGTCCGGCAAATGACTTTGTAAGTGAACCAACAGATGACAATGTTTCTCGAAAAGAAACTTTCAAAATACAAAGATCTAGATGTATTATTATTATTATTTTATGTTTGACTTTAGTTTTGCATTTGTACAAGTTGGATCCAAGTCTCACCCAGAGACCTCAAGAGACAACAAGTTAGAAGTTCATGTAGGTGTTATGCCTAGGGTACCATATATTTGGATTCGTACAGTTTTGTTCAAGTGAATGTTTAAGAAACCATAAGAAAATTATGAGTTTGTTTGAAAATTTGAGATCACATAGACAGTATTTTACGTAGGATATGGGCAGTTCCCATGACCACTATCTTTTGAATTTCTGCCATTTTGGGGTTTTCTGGTATCTGAGCTAGGTAGCAATTAGCCCCTTTTACTATCATTCCTAGGGCATCTATGACAACAGGTATTGAGGTTCCACATTTTGCTAATTTCTATTTCAAGATCTTTATACTTGCTCAATTTTTGGTAGGTCTTGACAGGTACATTTATATCGATTGGGACAGTCATATCATAAGGTCCATGGATTGAATAATATGCAATAGATACGGTGAAGTGGTCCCATAAAAATACATGTCAAGCCGAAACATATGTAGCATTGCATTATTAAAAATATAATCTCCATCCCTCCGTGAAGTATTCCTTTCTATTCATATGCTTATATATGTATATGTATATAACTATGTTTGTGTATATATATATGTATATACACACATGCAAACGTATACATACGCATATATATATATATATATATATA
>NW_026403179.1:1847-2571 GCF_001194135.2 Octopus bimaculoides | reverse complement strand
ATATATATATATATATACACCACAAATATCCAACGAACGGGAGCGTAAAACTCTGAGTGACAGTTCTGTGATAATTTTGCATCTTTATTAAAAAGTCTTTTACTCTACGTTTGGTATTCACGTACTATTTTTAACTTCTTGTTTTGCACCCATGTGCTCACCTCTGTATGTATGTATGTGTGTGTGTGTGTGTATTATATATGTATGTAAATGTGTATATATATATGTGTGTGTGTGTATGTATGTATGTATGTATTTTTTTCTGTGTTTGTCCCCCAGTCATCGCTTGCCAATCGATATTAAAGCGTTTACGTCCCCGCAACTTAGCGGTTTGGTGAACGAGAACGATGCAATCAGTACTAGGCTAATAGAGTGTAAGTCCAGCAGGGAGTCGATTTGTTCGATTAAAGGCTTTGCTCCAGCACGGCCGTAGTCAAATGCCTGAAACGTGTAAAAGAATAAGAATACAGAAGAGAGAGAGAGAGAGAGAGAGAGAGAGAGAGAGAGAGAGAGAGAGAGAGAGAAATGGACAGAAAAAGCGGGGGTGGAGAAAGAGCGACGAAAGGATGGCGATTGTGTTTCTGTTTCAACTTGCAAAACACAGAAATAACATGGAAATTAATTTTCCTTTCAAATTTTTTTTTATATAATTCTTGTAATATTTGTTTCATTTAATTTTAATTTGAGGCAATAAATATTTTTTTCTTTTGAAAATTTCATACGG
>NW_026403179.1:0-1019 GCF_001194135.2 Octopus bimaculoides | reverse complement strand
AAGTTCAAAATAAGAAGTGATAAAAATCCAAAATTACAGAAATTTAAACGTAAAGTATGAACGAGAGAAACCAGCGTCCATACGTTGATGGAATGACATCATCAGTTTTTAAGTTTCAATTTTATAACAAGCGAAAAGAAAAAGACAGAAAAAAATAGAAAAAAGAAGAAAAAAAAAGGAAAGAAAAAAGAGAGAAAGAAGAATATTTAATCAAACTATTTTGTATAAATTTTATGATATCCTCCTGTCATCTTATTCATTCCTCCAGGGCGTGATGTTAATAACCCGCAAACATATTTCTCTTCATACATTCTGAGAAGTAAAATTGAAGCAGATTCAGAATATTTTCTGAGAATATACACTTTCAAGTCTTCTTCAAAATTGCAGCCGCTTGAAACGAAATGTTCTGTCGAACTACTGTTATTGTGCCTGACGTGGAATCTGTGCCCATTAAACCTTTTGTTTAATTGTTCAACCAACATAAATCAAGTTGTGTTTCGTGCATTCTACAGCATACACCAAATGGGAATCTTTACATGTTCCACCTTCTGTATAAATCATAACATTTCTATTATGATTTCTGATGGAATTCACTTCACTCATGTTGTTGCTCAATGAGCAGTGCTTGCCTCTCTTGCGGCTGTTCTTTAAGTTACAGTGTGCAGATACTCTAATTTTCGCCTTCTTGGAGTCAGAAATAGAGGTCAATAATTCTCTTATATTATTATTCCGTCGAAAGGCTACAATAGGCGACAAACGAAATATCTGTTTGAAACGAGGATATTTTTTCACCACATGCTGGTAACTTTCATGCAACACTTTTGAAATACCAACGAAATGTCGGTGCCAGATAATCACTAAAGGAATTCTGTCATCTGTTGTATTGCGTTTGCTAAAATTATGCGTGTAGGTTTGACTATCTTTGCTAATCTTAGCTATTTCATTGGATAATTCCTTTAATCGTGATTTACTGTAACCGCGTTTGACATAATGGTGTACAAAAGCATTTGCATGTTTCC
>NW_026403178.1:0-265 GCF_001194135.2 Octopus bimaculoides | reverse complement strand
CTTTCGTTACTTCCTGCCTACGTAATACGTACGTACGTTCGTTCGTGCTTCTGTACGTTTGTTAGTTCAATTCTTCCTTCGTACGTACGTACGTTCGTTCGTTTTTCGTTCGTACATACGAACGTACGTTCGTTCGATCGTTCATACGTACGTACGTACGTACGTTCGTTAATTCGTTCATACGTACGTTCGTTCGTTCGTATGTTTGTTCATTTTACGTACGATCTTTCGTTAATTTCTGCCTACGTAATACGTACGTAGGTTC
>NW_026403177.1:0-219 GCF_001194135.2 Octopus bimaculoides | reverse complement strand
AAGCTCCAGGTTTGGTGATTATGCGAATAAGGAGTCCAACGTAGGTCATAAATCAGCATGTGTATATAAAAAAATTATTTTTCAGAATGCGATAAAAAACCAAGGCTGTGAAGATTTTAGAACATGGTTTCGAAACATGAACAGGGCTTCGAAAAGTGTAGCTTTCGAAAATCTCCCTTCTGCTTTGGAGAAAGTTTTCTTTTGATTTTTTTTTTTTTT
>NW_026403176.1:0-278 GCF_001194135.2 Octopus bimaculoides | reverse complement strand
TCTTTCCAGGTATATTACAGCCTTTGTCGACCAATAGGGATTCCGTTCAGAGGATTTATCCCAATAAACACATTGCGGGTTCGTGACATTCTGTAAAACAATTAAAATTCTTATAATTTAATCAAATGAATTTGTAATTAAATACATGTAATGAATCTTTGCTATTGGGTTGTCCGGAAAATTCGTGCCGATTTATAGCAGCTTACCTTTCGACTTATTTTAGAAAATGGTTGAGCCCATAAAATAGGATTTGACTACACCTCCATTTAGGGCACTGT
>NW_026403175.1:579-776 GCF_001194135.2 Octopus bimaculoides | reverse complement strand
TTCTAGTCCTTGCTTCCACACCTGAAACTTCTCCTCTAGTTCTGATAGTTTCTCAGCAGTTAGTGCAAGGTCCTCAGCATAGAGGAGCTCCCAGGGGCATCCTGTTTTGAATTCCTCTGTTATCACCTGGTGAAGGAATGAATTCCATATTCCTTCAGCATATGGTGAAGGAATGAATTTGATATTCCTTCATCATA
>NW_026403175.1:0-569 GCF_001194135.2 Octopus bimaculoides | reverse complement strand
TTCCTTCAGCATATGGTGAAGGAATGAATTTGATATTCCTTCATCATATGGTGAATGAATGAATTTAGCAATAGAGAGACAACTCCAGACATGTTTCATTGTTGAGACCTCTTCATTATAAAAGCGTAACCATGACAGCCAGATTGTTAATGATTAAAGAGTTTTAATGAGTGGACACCGAATGATGTGACAACTGGAAATAGAACAATGCTCTATATTTTCTCTATTGTACCTCCTTGATCGTACTTTAGCCTTTCAACCCCTAGCATAACCCCTACATAACCCTTTCGGTTCCTCACTCCATTTAGTAGAGGGAGTTTGTTTTCCATTTCTTTTTCTGTCTTGGACATCACTTGGCAACCACACTAGTAATGATGGCAGGAAAAAATGCCTCCAGTCCACTCTGTAAAGTGGTTGGCATTAGGAAGGGCACTGAGCAATAGAAGCCATGCCAAAGCTGACCCTAGAGGTCAGTGCAGCTCACCAGATCCTGTCAAACTATTTCAACACATTCCTATGTGGAAAATTGATGATGATGATGGTGACAGTGGTGGTGGTGGTGGTGGTGG
>NW_026403174.1:0-399 GCF_001194135.2 Octopus bimaculoides | reverse complement strand
CTGGAACCCTCGACGTCGTAAGCGACGGAGTGCCAACAACAACAACAAGTCTTTATACAGCACGACGATCTTTTCCACCCATCCTGCCACTGTCCGATATGGGTAGGATATTGTGCATCTAACTGTATTGCATCAGTCTGTGCAGTCGGTGTCACATCGAGTACATGCATAAAGAAGATGCTCTCCTAGGCATGTTGTTCTTACCCGTTTCCTTCATCAATTATTATCTCAGCTAACACTGCGGAATTGCTGACGCAGATCTAAAGGAAATATATCCCAGCTGTGGATGATACCAAGCAGCCCAAAGTGTGAATGTGTTTTGTTCATCATATTGATTGGTATATACCCATTAGTCCCCCAAAATTGCATATACATATATACATACATACATATACATAT
>NW_026403173.1:0-372 GCF_001194135.2 Octopus bimaculoides | reverse complement strand
ATATACATGCTTACATTAAATGTGTATACATATAGATACATTGATAAATGGACAGAAATTTGAACAACATAAATTCATCTATCTGCTTGTCTATGAATAGGAATATATACATACATATGTGTATGCTTCTATTTATGTACATATGAATATATACATACATATGTGTATGCGTCTATATATATTCATATATATATATATATATATATATATGTGTGTGTGTGTGTGTGTGTGTGTGTGTGTTCATATGTGTCTGTAGGTGTATGTTTGCATGTATGTATGCATGTATATATTATGTACGTGCATGTTTATGTACACACATATGAAAATATATTGTTAGAGAATGAGAAAGAGAATATATATATATATATATAT
>NW_026403171.1:0-278 GCF_001194135.2 Octopus bimaculoides | reverse complement strand
GATGATGATGATGATGATGATATGTAAAATATTGGCAGAGGTGGTGGCTGTTTCTTATGCCTGAGAATTACACTTTCCTTCTGAATGAGTGCTTCCTTCATGTTCATGTACATCACGCATTCATTATGTTCTTTACAGTTTCCTTTTTCTTTTGGCTTCAAAAAGGTCAGTTACAGTGGTGGTAATGATGGAGTTATGCCAATTGGAATGGTTCTGAGTTTCAGTTTCCCATGTTTTTGTCTCATTTTCAACCATTTTGAAGGTTGATTTTTAACTGA
>NW_026403170.1:0-309 GCF_001194135.2 Octopus bimaculoides | reverse complement strand
CACACACACACACACACACACACACACACACACACACATATATAAGCACACACACGTATGTATGGGTATGTCGTGTCTCAAATAGTTTAAGAGAGATCCTTATGTATCCCCCGAGCATTTCTTAGGTATGAGCTAACTTCCAACAATAGGTGATGAAACCTTTTGTCTTGTAGGACAAATTAAAAGAAGGATTAATGACGTCACTGTCTCAACCAAGGTTCATTGAATGTGAAAGTAAAGGGAAAATGTTAGCAAAGGGATTAAAATTTTAGTGCCACCATCATCCGCTATTCCCTTTGTAGCAAAGTA
>NW_026403169.1:1342-2015 GCF_001194135.2 Octopus bimaculoides | reverse complement strand
ATATATGATTATTTGTAGGTTTCATTTTAATCAAGGTGCTTTAATATTAAGGATACCAAGTTTGGATCGAGATTCGCACGTTCGTGTACATACCGTATGCAGACACTCCCACATACATCCATGCATATTCAGACATGTTTATGCATTTACATACACATGTACAAGAACGCGTCTATTATTCACATACGTATAGATATACATGTACATGAAATTATATACGCATGAATAACAGGCGTGTAGTTTCAGATTGAGCACGGGGGTGGGGGATTTCAGGTAAGGTGCTTACATACAGAAATAACAGAAATGGGTTAACATGCCAGGTAAAGTTGTAATGTATCTTAACCCAGTTTTGTTCTTTGTCAGTCTGTCTGCCTACCTGCTTGCCTGTCTGTCGGTCTGTCTGCCTCTTTAATATATATACATATATATTTATATATATTCTTTTATTCCTTTTTTTTTATTTGTTTCAGTTATTTGACTGCGGCCATGCTGGAGCACCGCCTGTAGTCGAACAAATCAACCTCAGGACTTATTCTTTGTAAGCCTTTGTCGTACTTTGTAAGCTTTTGTAGTACTTATCCTATCGGGTCTCTTTTTGCCGAACCGCTAGGTTACGTGGACGTAAAGACACCGACATCGGGTGTCAATTGATGGTGGGGGGACAAACACAAAC
>NW_026403169.1:0-578 GCF_001194135.2 Octopus bimaculoides | reverse complement strand
GCTTCAGTGTAAATATATTAATAAATTCGTTATCCAAGGCGGCGAGCTGGCAGAAGCATTAGCACACCGGACGAAATGCTTAGCGGTATTTCGTCTGTCTTCATGTTCTGAGTTCAAATCCCGCCGAGGTCGACTTTGTCTTTCATTCTTTCGGAGTCGATAAATTAAGTACCAGTTGTGTACTGGCGTCGATCTAATCGACTGCTCTACCCCCCCCCCCCAAATTTCGGGCCTTGTGCCTAGAGTAGAAAAGATTAATAAGAATATATATATTTATATACGTCGGGCTTCTTTCAGTTACCATCTGTTATATCCACTCACAAGGCTGTCAGCCCGAGGCCTTAGTAGAAGACATTTTTTCAAGTGCCATGTAGTGGGACAATATATATATATATATATAGGGAGAATTCACGAAAAAACAACAGATGAAGACAGGTGGTGTAAACAACAAATGGATGTATTAGTATAACGCTCGGGAATAGAGAAAGTCCTTAATGTTTCGAGCCTACGTTCTTCAACAGAAGAAAAGAACACAGAAAGAAACAAGGAGAGAAAAAAGTGTGTGTAGTGGTCAGCGA
>NW_026403168.1:0-210 GCF_001194135.2 Octopus bimaculoides | reverse complement strand
TGATGATGATGATGATGGTGATGGTGATGAAAAGTGTTGGCAACAATAATAGAGAAGAGAAGCAAGAGAAGCAGGCAAGTATGAAATTCAGTTTTGTTTGGGGTTTGTGTACACAATAGCAATGTGTGGGATGTTGGACAATAGATGGGGTATTGTTGTTATTGGACTGGAGGGAGAAGGAACTGGAGGAGTCAGAAAGGAATGGTGGGG
>NW_026403167.1:0-1130 GCF_001194135.2 Octopus bimaculoides | reverse complement strand
AGTTTCAGCATCCAATCGTTAGTTGTTTCAAGGTATTTGGCCAGTCCGATCGTTGTGGGTTTGTACGTAAGTTCAAGCTGGATCAAGCCTCAACTTCCCTGCGCTCTGGGAAGGTAAAGACCATCCACGTCTGCCTTTGGATGGTGCATCTTATTGCAAGTCAGTAGCTTGCGGATTTTTCTATCAATTTTCTTTATTTCACTGGTATTCCAGTTAAGTACATTTAATCTATAAAGAACAACTGGGACTGCTAAGGAATTTATGGCTAACACCTTATTATATGCATTCAGCTCAGACTTCAGAACTGCTCGAACTCTTCTATAACATTCCTTCCTAACCTTCTCTTTCATGCTTGCATGCTGGATACCAGAGCCTTCATTTATTCCTAGGTATTTATAGGTTTGTTCCTGCTCAAGTTCTTTTATTACTGTTTCGACATCTAATTCTATTGAACTTGACTTTACCAGTTTCCCTTTCTTAAATTTGGCTTTGGCACACGTTTCAAAGCCAAACTCCATCCCGATATCATCACTGAATCTTTTCACAGTATGTAATAGTCCTTGAAGCTCTACATCATCTTTGCCATATAGCTTTAAATCATCCATATAAAATAGATGGCTTATTTTCCTGTTCATATTTGTTTGCCCTACAACTGCAAGCTCATTCAGAACTTCTTGCTTCATTTCAATGATCGATTTTCTGTGTTGTTCAGCAAATATGTGATCTTCAAATTCTGTTTCGGCATCAATTTCCAGGTTGTTTTTCCTATGGTCATTATATTCTCCTTTTTCTTCGGGCTCTTGAGTGGTTTCGGCAGATGGTCGCCTTTCAGTCAATGCTTGTGGTCCAACATTCCCCTTCTCTGCTTCGTTATTTCTTTCCTGACTTATATTTAGGTCATTCTCTACCACTTTTTTAATAGAGGTTAATTCTGCATCTGTGAGTCTGGTATTTCTGAAGATATCTCTTCTGACATTTGCTAATCTGTTTTCATTCATGTTTCGTCTGCTAGCTGGATTCCGGCTCCTCCAAATTCTGTAGAAGTCTGCGGTGTGTTTCTCTTGAGTTGGCCTACTTAACGCAAAGTAATAAGCGTATATTACTTCTTTATATTCTTCCCGGTTCCATTT
>NW_026403166.1:0-400 GCF_001194135.2 Octopus bimaculoides | reverse complement strand
ATATATATATATATATATGCTTATTGATATCAGCAATGCTTGTTTCAATAATGACGAATTATTACAAGAAGAATGATGTGTAGGATACTTTTACTTACAACACCTTATTCACTTTTAGTTGGACACGTCGACCAATAAGTTGGGCCATTAAGAAGGTTTTTTTGTAATCTTTAAATATTATATATAGATGTCGCAAAACTAACTTCCCTTCTTACTTCTAAGATGTTAGTCTTTCATAATTATTAGCTAAATTATATGATAAAAATCCTATAATAAGCGTCTCTGCTAATTTCATACAAATTTTTGGTTGTATTCGAATGGACAAAGATATTCTTTGAATTTCGAAACATTCTAAAATACTTTTCAATTTCGATTCAAATCCTACGTCATCCTTACGTCA
>NW_026403165.1:0-206 GCF_001194135.2 Octopus bimaculoides | reverse complement strand
TATATATATATATATATATATATAAGAGAAAATATATATATATAATATAATATAAACAATATGAAGTGTTTAGTTCATTTGTGATCTAAACGAATAGGCACGGTGGGTAAGTGCTATATAGTTAGCCGACCATTGGGTTCCAAGATCACAGCTAAGGCTGGATCTAAAGATCCATGTTAGGGTTCCGTTGTAGCATGTGTATATAT
>NW_026403164.1:0-292 GCF_001194135.2 Octopus bimaculoides | reverse complement strand
CTATCACATGGCTTTGTAAATGAACAATCTGGTGTGTTTATTTTAATGGCATACAAATGTATACAGTACGTTTCTCTGCCCTAGGTGTCAGGAAGACACTCGGCAAGAAATAGAAACAGAATTGAAAGAAGACGCTAATGAAAGTATCAATAATAATAATCCTTTGTATCATAGGCACAAGGCCTGAAATTTTGGGGGTGGGATCTAGTCGATTGTTTCCCTGGTATTTGATTTATCGATCCCGAAAGGATGAAAGGCAAAGTTTGAACACAGAACGTAACGACGGACAAAA
>NW_026403163.1:0-216 GCF_001194135.2 Octopus bimaculoides | reverse complement strand
AATATCCAGAGATTTGCACTGCTGTAGACAGAGGGTAGCACCTCTCTATTACACACTTAATTCAGAAGGGAGTTCACTGATGTCTAGACTGCCCGCTGTTAACAGTAATATCCACAAGTATACGTACAGCTTATAAATATCAGGATTGTTCACAAATGCCCGTAATATCTAGAGATACGGCCGCTGTTGTGGACAATGGACAGCACCTATCTTTCA
>NW_026403162.1:0-229 GCF_001194135.2 Octopus bimaculoides | reverse complement strand
ATACATATATGTATATATATATTTATATATACATACATATATGTATATATCTATTTATATATACATGCATATATGTATATATCTATTTATATATACATATATGTATATGTATTTATATATTTATATGTATTTATATATATTTACATGTATATATATTTTTACATAGTTATTTATACACATTATATATATATATGTGTATATATATGTATATATATATATATATATATAT
>NW_026403161.1:0-297 GCF_001194135.2 Octopus bimaculoides | reverse complement strand
TCCTCTTCTCCCACTGTTCTATCCTATTACTCTGTCACTCTCTCTCCCTCGCTCTTCCTCTCTTGCTTACGTGGCTCCCACGTGACCATCGGCTAAATTTTTTCTTTCTATCCGTTGTAGCTGGAACAAGGAAGACGTGTTCTTGTTTGTCTCCTGTCCTAGCTTGATTTACGTGTTTGCTACCACAACCTCGTTTAGGCTTAGCAGCCTTTCCTGTTTGTTTTCACTGTCCTGTTTGTTTTCACTATCCTGTTTGTTTTCACTGTCCTGTTTGTGTTACCTATTTTGACCCTCCGC
>NW_026403160.1:0-219 GCF_001194135.2 Octopus bimaculoides | reverse complement strand
CACTATTTCTTTTTATTTCATTATTAATTTATAATTAGCTTTTATTTATTTACATATTAATTAAGGAAATATTGGTATCTTAAGTATTTCAAACTTAGCATATGTAAAACAATACTGATACGTTATTCTGATTAATGAAAACTATGAATAAACATTTACTGTATCTGTGCACAATATAGCAACTTTATTTTATATACTTTTGACCTAGGTGCCTTATGT
>NW_026403159.1:0-350 GCF_001194135.2 Octopus bimaculoides | reverse complement strand
ATATATTTATAAAAAGATATTAAACTATATGAAACGAAGGCATTTCTCTTGGCTGATAGTTAGTAAGGTGGGACACACATAAGAAAGAAGAAAGCAAAGGACCACTGATGAGGTCACAGAAGTGTGACGAAAGAACTCTGGCCGAAATAGGATTAATGTAAGGTAATGTAATATAAAGCTGAAGCAAATTAACACCAAATATACAGTGCGTGTGTTTTTATTTGCTAAACTGGCAATATGACCATCCCCAAGTACAACAACATTTTTATATTTTCTTTTCCACATATTTTCAACTCATAATTTTTGCACGTGGTGTATACTGAATCTTCAGTATCTTTACACCTTGTATA
>NW_026403158.1:0-540 GCF_001194135.2 Octopus bimaculoides | reverse complement strand
TATATATATATACTCACCAACAGACACATATAAGCATAATGACTTAAGCATTCACTGATTTATAGACCCACAACCTTATAAGGCAGTCATTAGGAAGCAAATATTTAAAGCTACTTCCTAAAGAAACGAATACTATATTTAGCACCTGTAAAACCGTCCATTTGCCTATAAAGAAGTCCGATCAATAAGTATCCGGACTCTCGGCATAGTAAGACAGTTAAAGCATGCGGAGTAAAGCTGCCTGGCACAGCTTGACTTTGACCTCAGCTGTGTATGTGCACTACGTTTTAACATTCTAGCTCAATTCCTCTGTTTACAGCAGTGCTTGGAAGGAAGGTGTGTAGCGTGTGATCGTCGCATTGATCATGACAGGGAAAGTTGGCATGGCGAAACTGAGAGGCCTACGCAAAGTCGCAGAAAATGTATGATGAAAAGCTACACAAAAATGTACGAGTGGTTCATGTATGTATACTATATATATATATGTATATTTTTTCATAATGTAACCTCGTGGGCATCGGTACCATTTTCCTCTTTCTC
>NW_026403157.1:0-901 GCF_001194135.2 Octopus bimaculoides | reverse complement strand
AAGTATGTCTGCCTGCTGAAAGTAACAGTCAAAGCTTTTAGTTAAATCGCCAAAATTACACTGATGATAACTACAGAATTCAAATGAAAGCAGATTAGGTTAATAAAATCTCTCAACGTACATTTAAGTATAAGGATTTACGTGGACCGGTTTCTGTACTGGCAAAATAAATCAATTTTGAAAAATTAATTTGAATAAATTACCTTAACGTCTTCAGCCGTGTTACCACGATGAGACACTCCAACTGCTCGTATGGAAATCTGCGCTACTACTGAATCGCTTTGCACCGAATTCAAATCGCAGTCATCAGTGAAAATATACTTTCTATACAGAGGTAAACACTTCCTGAGAAAAAATATAATCCTCGAAAATTTATTCGCCAAGATATTATTAATTCTGTTATCATACGGAATGTCTATTTTAAAAAATGATGATAACAGAATTAATAATATAGGCGATCGCAGGCCCAAGAAAAACATTAAATAGCTGAAGAATTAAAAGTAAAATTAATCAAAGGACATACTAAGTATGTCTGCCTGCTGGATATAACAGTCAAAGCTCTTATTTAAATTGCCAAAAATACACTGATGATAACTACAGAAATCAAACGAAAGCAGATCAGGTTAATATAATACACTTATCATCAGTGTATTATTGGCCATTTAAATAAGAGCTTTGACTGTTATTTCCAGCAGGCCGACATTCTTAGTATGTCCTTTGATTAATTCTAATTTTAATCCTTCAGCTATTTAATGCTTTTCTTGTGTCTGCGATCGCCTACATCATTAATTCTGTTATTATCATTTTTTTAAATAGCCATTCCAGATGATAACAGATGATAATCTTAGCAAATTAATTTTCGAGAATTACATTTTTTCTCTGAATTGTTTGCCCCTATATA
>NW_026403156.1:0-228 GCF_001194135.2 Octopus bimaculoides | reverse complement strand
ATATATATATATATATATACTCCAGTTTCCTGAGATGGCTTACATTAGAATACAGTTTCCTTTCATTGTTCTTGTGGATTCTTAATTCCTGGTTCGTGATGGTTTCAGATTTGGTCTAATCTTCCCGGCAGCTCGCTGTGACACGTCCATGCTGCTTGCTATCCGCTGTGGTATCTCCAATTATTATTATTATTGAGTGAGAGAGTAGTGCATGCCATCAAAGTGACA
>NW_026403155.1:0-224 GCF_001194135.2 Octopus bimaculoides | reverse complement strand
TACAGAGATACCGCCATGTTTCACAGTTGGTTGGAGTCGTTTCAAATCAAGCTCTTGATTGGGAAGCCTCCAGACCCAAACATATTCATTTTCTGAAAATAATGCAAATCTGGATTCATCAGAGAAAATCACTTCATCCCAAAATTAACTGGATTTTTCTGACATCTCCTTCGTCCATTTCTTTCTTTTCATGATATTAATTGGTTGAAAGAGAGGTTTTCTTA
>NW_026403154.1:0-348 GCF_001194135.2 Octopus bimaculoides | reverse complement strand
GAAGAAGAAGAAGAAGAAGAAGAAGAAGAAGAAGAAGAAGAAGAACTTGTTTAACATTCTATCGTTTGTATAATGTCGATATTGGTGACATTGGAACTTCTCCTCCCAGAGCCTGCGCTCGGATCCACATCCGAGACATATTTTGTATCGAGCGATCTTCAATAAATGCTGTTTTATTATCCCTCTGCTGATTGGTGGATATCTTTGACTGACGTCAACAAAACCGTAACCCAAGTATCGAAACTTCTCATCAAGGCGGATGTTTCAGCTCAGTTTACTACAAAACGGCAAACAACAAGAAGTCTCGTGAAGTTCTGCAACAGAAAGAAATGATCGTGAATTTTTTTT
>NW_026403152.1:0-882 GCF_001194135.2 Octopus bimaculoides | reverse complement strand
ATGAAGCCCATTATACCCATCATGACTACCCGTCTGATAAGTGTACACCAAGCACATGCATCACAACTAAATGTGCGTGACATGGTGATCTCATATCAAAATAAACAGTGCATGACCTCGCAGGTGGGGCCCAGTTAGAATTTTCTTCAGGTCGAGTAGCCCATTCCGCTCAAAAGGTCCCTGCATAAGGTATATTAAGGATGTTGAGCAAAACACCCATGTTTCCAAAGGTGAATTATTCAAACCTTAAAGAATTCCTCTCAACACATGGCTATGATGCTCCCCCACTACTTCTGCTCATGATCAGAGATGCACATATCGTCAGCCACCGAGGCACATGCTCAACTGGTTAAGGTCAAACAACTGACAAGCAAATCTATGGTATTAAGCAGAATATTTGCTGTAGCCCATCTTTTATACCAAGACAAAACAATGTACATGATAACACTTCCAGTCAATTAAGATCAGAAGTCATGAGAGTCACTGTCTGGTATTGCATCCTTTCAATTAGGTATGCATCCGGGCAATCTAGTATTGCATCCAGGCAATCTGGTATTCCATCCGGGCAATCTGGTATTGCATCCGGGCAATCTGATATTGCATCCGGGCAATTATTATTATTATTTTTATTATTATTATTATTTTATGTTTGACTTTTGCTTTGCATTTGTACAAGTTGGATCCAAGTTTCACCCAGAGACCTCAAGAGACAACAAGTTAGAAGTCCATGTAGGTGTTATGCCTAGGGTACCATATATTTCGATTTGTACAGTGTTGTTCTAGAGAATGTTTAAGAAACCATAATGTTTTTTGTTTTAAAATTTGAAATCATATAGACAGTATTTTACGTAGGATATGGGCAGTTCCCATGTGCACTATCTT
>NW_026403151.1:8407-9397 GCF_001194135.2 Octopus bimaculoides | reverse complement strand
AGATGACTTTTCAACCACATGATTCCAAGTTCAGTCCTGTTGTGTGCCACCTTGCACCCAACCAATGCTTTGTATGTGAATTTGGCAGATGGAAAGTGTGTTGAATCCTGTCATGTCTATATATACACACACACATATATATATATATATATATCAAATAAATGACAACGAAACAGAAATTACATAATCAGCTTCATTGGCATACAGCTGTTTCTACTATAACATGCGGTACACTCAAAACTGAGTGCTTGTACATCATCTTATAGCTTCTTCAGAGCTTCTAAAAGAAGTGCAAGGTTATTTGGAAAAGCTCACCATGAAGTGGTGTTGTTTTATAGAGGTTCATTATGCACACACACACACACACACACACAAAATTATCTAAATCTACATATTTCTGGGAGTGGCTGCTATCTTTCATCCTTTATACTCCATTTGTTATGTATTTTTATATTTTTTATGGTGATATCTTCTATGTATGTAAATACTTTTCCAAATGAACTTGCTCTTCATTTTAGAAGCTCTGAAGAAGCAATAACATGATGCACATGCACTCAGCTCCAAGTGCACTATATCTTACAGCAGAAACAACTGTAAGCTAATGAAGTTGATTATGTAAATACTGTTCTTTTGTTGTTTCATATTATGCTTTATACTCAACTAATACTTTATTCCGAAGCATATGTATATTGAGTTTTAACACAAAGTTATTAAGCATTGTTATGCCTAAGTGGAATTGCAAAATGTGTGTGTGTGTGTGTAAATATTTGTATATAAGCATGTATATATCTGTGTCTTTGTGTATGTTCACTAACTGCTTGGCAACCATTGTTCATTCATGTCCCCACAACTCAGCAGTTTTGGCAAAAGAAGCCAAACCATGATGTAATGGGGAGAAGTTGTTTGACTAAACTGTTCAAGATGGTACCCCAGCATGGTTGCAGTCCAAAGAGGACTGTGACCATTTTAAGCATAGAATTATATACGTAC
>NW_026403151.1:0-6488 GCF_001194135.2 Octopus bimaculoides | reverse complement strand
TTCACTGTCTTTGGCTATTTAAGTTGTTAAAGTTTTTGGGACCTGACCAGCCAGCCACCAAAGAAGTCGGCTTCTGTTTTGACAGTGGAACAGGTTTTGATGCTTTTGAAATATTTTTGGATTTGAAATTTTCAGGGATTTTCAGAGACAGGAGAGCAAAATATGGGTCAAACTAAAGCTTTTGACCTGAGCTCAAAAAACGAAAGAAAATGAGTGTAATAGGTGTAAAACAACTTGCTCTGAACGAATATGAAAGAAAAAACGCGCGCTCGCGAAAAGGGGGAGGGGAGAGGGTTCGGAACATTCACATCCTGAATGTCCTCTCCCCACCCCTCCGTTCGCGAGCACGCATTTTTTTTTTTTCATATTCGTTCAGAGCAAGCTATTACACTAATTTATTTTCGTTTTTGAGCTTGGGTCAAACGCTTTAGTTTGACCAAAGTATGAACATGACAATTATATTGGTAGTTTACAAACCATGTTGATTAACAGTGCAGAGGGTGAAAGAAACAATAAAGTGCTCACTGACAAATGCATTTGTTGGAAGTGAGATTGGCACTGGATGGGTGTCACCCAATTCCTTACATAAACGTGGAAGGAAAATAGCCGAACAAATAACAATATTTACTTTTCGTCTGCACAAATAACAATATTTATTTTTCGTCTGTACAAGCGTTACAATCAGTAGCAAGGTCGCCTTGGTGTAGAAGCAACAGAGTCGGTTTAATCACAGATGTGAAAGCTATTCTTCACAGGTTAGCCAACGTCGTGTGGGGCCTTCAGTATTCCAGCTACAAGGATAGCTTGTGAAGATGGGCGTGTCTCAGTCCACAGCAGGGACGAAGAGAACGAACAGCGGCCAAGCCTAGCAGACGCTGATGACTGCGCATGCGCATAAGGGGCTTTCGGCAGGTCTTCCGGGAGTCTCTAAATCCCTGCACATGCGTGGATGAAAATTCTAAAATGGCAACTGGAACCATGTGTTATTGCACGTTGCGTTTACAGCATCTCCATGAGGACATATTCGATTTAATAGAACACTATTGGAGGTCTCTCTAGAAAGACCATTCTACAAGAAGTCCAGATACACTATGTTACGACTAAGCCATCATTTTTAGACATGTTCACACCGGAGGGAAACCATACCAACGTGATATACAGAGCGGTCCAAAAGTAGGTTTACAGTTATTCAACTTGCTCGTTTGCATTCGTATATTAACATTTACTTCTTAATTATTAAAACCAAATGAAACCATTATTCTATGCTAATTTAGTTTAATTTTGTCAAGCTCCCTTTTCACTTTGTAAGATAGAAATTTAAATGTAATAAAATGTTTTAAAAGAAATTTAAAAGTGCCTACGTAAGAAGTGTGAACCTACTTTTGGGCCACCCCTGTATGTGGTAAAAGATTCTCTGTTGCCCTCTTTTACTTGTTTCAGTCACTTGACTGTGGCCATGCTGGAGCACCGCCTTTAGTCGAGCAAATTGACCCCAGGACTTATTCTTTGGAAGCCTAGTACTTATTCTATCTGTCTCTTTTGCCGAACCACTAAGTTACAGTGGAATAAACACACCAGCATCGGTTGTCAAGCTATGTAGGGGGGACAAACACAGACACACAAACACATACACACACACAAACACATATATATACACGACAGGCTCCTTTCAGCTTCCGTCTACCAAATCCACTCACAAGGCTTTGGTCGTCCCAAAGCTATAGTAGAAGACACTTGCCAAGGCTTACCACACAGCCACTCCTACGCCTCTGTTAATTCTTCATTTGCACACTAGTGTATTTATATGGGAGAAAAACCATACCATTGCAATATCTGCGGCAAAACCTCCTCTGTTAGTAGTTCAATGTCAGTACATAGGTTTAATAACACAGGTGAGAAACCATCCCTGTGTGATGTTTGTGTGTGTGTGGAGGGGGGTGCATTCTCTTTAAAGAGTAACTTACTGATTAATAAACGTATTCATACAGGAGAAAAACCATTCCACTGTGACAGCTGTAGTAAAATGTTCTTTACAAATTAACATGTTGTTGGCACTCCGTCGCTTACGACGTCGAGGGTTCCAGTTGATCCGATCAACGGAACAGCCTGCTCGTGAAATTAACGTGCAAGTGGTTGAGCACTCCACAGACACGTGTACCCTTAACGTAGTTCTCGGGGATATTCAGCGTGACACAGAGTGTGACAAGGCTGGCCCTTTGAGTTAAAGGCACAACAGAAACAGGAAGAAAGAGTGAGAGAAAGTTGTAGTGAAAGAGTACAGCAGGGTTCGCCACCATCCCCTGCCGGAGCCTCGTGGAAATTTAGGTGTTTTCGCTCAATAAACACGCACAACGCCTGGTCTGGGAATCGAAACCGCGAGTCCGCTGCCCTAACCACTAGGCTATTGCGCCTCCACTACAAATTAACATGTATATAAAGGATAAAGACCCCCTTCCGTTACAAATGACTATGAAATTGCACCTAGAAAGTTTCCCTTTAGGTACAAGTCTAGGCAAAGTTGTTTGTGGAAGACCAGCAGTCACCCATCCATATATCCCAGTTCACGCACGGCATCCGTCACATCGCAGACTCAGAAAATATTCCAGCAGACGCGTTATTCAGACTTTCTGTTTCTGCTTTAACTCCAGCTACATTGGATTTGGTTACCTTGGCTTCCGACCAACCTCCACTAAGTTCAATTGACATCTCATCACCTAAGTTTTTTGCATTGTCAGTTCGAATACTTACCCCTATCAACTGCGGACGATAATATCCTTTGCGATGTATCCACCGGACCACCGCGACCGTTTGTTCCTCTGAGTCCTCACCGGATCGTTTGACGTTTTGCATTCCTTATCGCATCCAGGAATTTCTGCCTCTGTCAAGCTCATCAGAGCTCGGTTTTTCTGGCCAGACATGCGCCGACACCTCACCACCTGGACTTGTTCCTGTATTCTAAGATGGATCGACCTAGTATTGCTCCATTGGGAAAATTCGATCAACCGGACACTTGTTTATGTCACATTTTTGCGTAATTTAGGCAATAATTTATTCACTGCACCCTGTGTGTGTGTTGGTCCTTGATCCGTCAGTGGTGGATATACGTATATCCTGACCTGTGTTGACCGGTTTTCTCGTTGGCCAGAGGCTATACCTTTGGTCGACATTTCTTCCGAGACCGTAGCTCGTTCTTTAATATCAGGCGGGATAACTCGTTTTGGTGTTTCCTCAAGGATCACCACCAATCGAGGACGGCAGTTTGAGTCCAATCTTTTCCGAGAACTGTCACACCTATTGGGAGTGCAACATCTGCACACGACCAGTTACCACCCGGCTTCAAACGGGATGGTGGAGCGATTCCACCGTCAGCTAAAAGCAGCCCTGCGTGCATCACCAGACCCGCAAGGATGGACCGAGTACTTTTAGGCTGTCGGTCCTCCGTCAAAGTGGTTCTGGGTTTTTGTTCCACTGAACTAGTCTATGGAGTACCGTTATTTTTGCCTGGCCAGATGTTGGCACCTGCGGACACATCTAACCAAGATCTTTCTATGTACGTCGACCGGATTGCAGTCATACTTTGTTACGTCTTCCACCGATGAACACTCGGGCCTCAAACAGTGAAATCTGCGATCCCGAAGGACATTGCTTCGTGGACCCACGTATTCTTACGAAATGACTCTGTGAAGGGACCCCTCACCACCATATACATGACTCTATCGAGTCCTCACACAAACTGACAAACTTTTCACTATAGACGTTAATGGTAGAAAAAAAAACTCTGTAGATAGACTTAAGAAGGCGTTTTCTGATACTCACACTCCGGTGCCTCATACCCCTCCCACATTCACTCAGCCTTCACAACCACCTTCTACACTACCACATCCCACACATCTGCAAACACCCCCACCTTCTAAACCTTACAAAACCACGGGTGGCCTCGCAAACTTTCTAAAACTGTCGACATTTAAACAGCCTGTTTATGTTTAAACAAACACCGTTGACACTTTTGAACACATCTATTTTTTTCACACGTTTGCATTGTCTTTCTTACTTACATGTTTTGCATGCCACATGTTTACTTTACATGTCTTTTTCCTACATTGTTTCCTGCTTGCACGTTTTGTTCCACATGCCTTATCGTTCTCCATGTATGCCATTATTAATACCTATCGCTTCTGTGCTTCAGTTTTTCTCGTTTTAATCGATCTGGTGTGGATGTTTGTAGCACAGATGGTTTAGCGATAGTTGTTGCTCGCATCAATCTGTAAACAACGCGGTTGGGTACCCCCCACCCCACCCTTGGCAGCTAAGTGTTTATAGGTTATCCCTGACAATATAAGTACTAGGGTAGATTCCTTCGACTATACCCTTCACAGCCAATCCAATATCTCAAGTAAGGGAGAAGACTTGTTCTATCTGCTATAAGAGTTATTTCCCTTGATATCAGTTTACATTTTTGTGAATTATGCCGTGATTAGATTTACTTTTCTATTTAGCATACACTAATCCGGTAATCTTCCAGTTTAGGGCGGTAAAAATAGTAAATAAAAAACATACAAGGGAAATAACTTAACGTCTTACTAGTATTATCTGTACTATGAAATGTTTTTTTTTTAGCTGTTTATAAATAAATCACACCCGTGATTTGATTGAAGTTAACTGTTTATATATAAATCACACACGTCATTGAATATCATAGTACCGGCTGAGAGATCGAAAATGCCTCGTGGAAGACTGGCTGCACAACAACTTATCGTTCCTGAAAATGAAATACTCACTCGTCAATTAATCATATTAGAAGAATATTGGTGAATTATGCAGCAGTTCAAGACACAAAATGTTGGAATGGTGTGCGCGCCGTGGGCTTATTAGGAATAAGTTTACCTGCGAGGATTGTTTAGTACCATGCGGACTTGTTAAAAAAAAAACAAATAAAACAAGGGTGATTTATTTATAAACAGCTAAAAAAAAAAAAACACATTTCAGAGTTGTACGGATAATATTAGTAAGACGTTAAGTTATTTCCCTTGTATATTTTTATTTAATTTTTTACCCCCCTAAACTGGAAGATTACCCACTAATCCTTCCTCCCGAACATCTGGCCTCTTTCAGAGATAATATTTGAAAATGCTAGCGTGTAATCTGAGTGATTTGGTTACTATTTCTAGCAGTCGAGATGTACATTTTAAAAGCGTACATTGACCTCCACTCCAAAACAGGCAGGCAAATTTTCAATGGGATTCAAGTCAGGTGACTGGCTTGGCCATTCTAATAATTTTATATTGTGATTGACAATCCATTTTTGGTAGACTTTGCTGTGTGCTTACGGTCGTTTTCCTGTTGTAAAACCCACCCTTCACAAAGCTGGAGCTTTTCTACAGAGTCCCATAAATTATTGTTCAAAATATTTTGGTACATCTCTGCATTCATTCTACCATCTATCACATGTAAATTGCCAGTGCCATTTGCAGAGAAACATCCCTACACAATGATGTTGCCACCTCCAAATTTTAAACGTGCATCTCTATGCCTTTTAGTGAACGGTGGAGTTTTTGTAGGAGATCATGACTTCAATTCATTCCTATGAAGTTCATTGCTGATTGTTCATTGCTGATTGTTCATTGCTGATTGTTCATAGTGTAACACTGGTCCCTGAAGCTAACAAATCTTCTTGCAACTCCTTTCTGGTGATCATTGCGTTTTTTGGAAATCTTGCACGGATTTTATTCTGTTCCCGACTTTTTATTTCTTTGAATAAATGAAGATATGGTAGAAAAAGGGTCTCTGATATTTTCCTGTAACTTTTAACTGCTTTCCACTGTTCAATAACTAAGTTTTTCACTGAATTTGTGAGTTCTTTACTTTTCGCCATTATTACGGCGCTACTAAATGTTGTCTCAGTGCTGAATGAAGAAGCTAGCGTTTTGACACTTAAAAATGACCACTGATAAGATTATTGGAACAAATGAGAAAGTTCTAGAAAAAAAAAATCATTTTAACAGTATTTTGTGGCATACAAAGTCATAAATTTATTCTGTACGAATACTTTTTTCAGCCCTAGATATTTATAATTGAATATAAATTCATTAGTTTCTATAATTTATTAGTTTCTTTTGCATATTCTTAGTTTATGCATGTGTATGCAAATATAGTACTGGTATATCCCATTTATGTTCATTAGAAATTAATTAAATAAGTAATTATGACATGTACGAATCTTTATTTTCCTCTCTCTGTATCCATACATACACACACACACATGACAAGCTTCTTTCAGTTTCCGTTTCCTAAATCCACTCAAGGCTTTGATCGGCCTAAGGCTATAGTAGAAGAAACTTGCCTAAGGTGCCATGCAGTGGAACTGAACCTGGAACTTTGTGGCTGGGAAGCAAGCTTCTTACCACACAGCCACATCTAATCTATACATTATTTTCTTTTTTATTCAACCGCAGGTTTCCATGGCATATAAGTGATCCCTGAACATTACA
>NW_026403150.1:0-339 GCF_001194135.2 Octopus bimaculoides | reverse complement strand
GTGTGTGTGTGTGTGTGTGTGTGTGTGTGTGTGTGTGTGCTTGCGCGTGCTTTGGTCCCATTCTCGGTAAGTTTCTTGCCGGTGCCTCCAGAGTGACAGCAATCTTATCGATAATGGCCGATAACTGAGGACGAGTTGGTGGCCTTCTGTACTTTTTGTTCGTTTGTGTATTTAGTATATATTCGTTTGTTTATTTAGCATATATTCGTTTGTTTATTTACTACATGCTTTTCTAATTATATATATACAGCAGAACCTCGGTTTACGAACGCCTCTGATCACAAATAAAAAATCGTGCTTTATATCTATCTATCTATCTATCTATCTATCTATCTATCT
>NW_026403149.1:0-464 GCF_001194135.2 Octopus bimaculoides | reverse complement strand
AAAAAGGTAATTAAAATTCATTAAAATGACAGATCTATTGAACTTTCAAATGTGTCAAATTGTTGGTGCTCGTATGGCAGGCGCTAGCATAACGATAACGCCGAAATGTTTGGTATATCAAGAAGTATTGTCTCAAAAGTAATGTCAGCCTTTGAGAAAGAAGGAAAAACCTCGTCGAAGAAAACTCCAGAAGAAAACCAAAACATTCACATAGTAACCGTCGGACTACTACGCGAATTGTTAGAAAGGATCACAAAAGTACAGCTGACAGATCTATCGGACTTTCAGAGAGGTCAAATTATTGGTGCTCGTATGGAAGTTGCTAGCGTAATGAAAACAACCAAAATGTTTGGTGTATCAAGAAGTACTGTCTCGAAAATACTGACAGCCTTTGAGAAAGAGGCAAAAACATCCTCGTCAAGACAAAACTCCTGAAGAAAACCAAAACTTTCGATAGGGACCAT
>NW_026403148.1:0-297 GCF_001194135.2 Octopus bimaculoides | reverse complement strand
CTGAAGTTTATTTCAGAAGTACAGTAGATTGGAGGGGCATTTGGCTGCTATTTCAAACATCTCTAACTATCATTTTCATAGGCTTCAATATTTATCAGCTCATATATAAATATGAATGGAGTTACATGAAGTAGTATGGTGTTGTTTCAACGTAGATTTGGCTGCTATTTCTAGCAGTCCTTGCTTTCATTTACTTCTTATACATCATGAATTTCATTTTCTTTTTTAAATTAGACTTTAATTTCCTTTTAATTATTCCAATGAAATTAATACAAAACTGAAAAGCAGTTACAAATG
>NW_026403147.1:1227-1936 GCF_001194135.2 Octopus bimaculoides | reverse complement strand
TGAGGAGACGGTCCCACAAACAATTCTATTCCATTAAGAATGGTGACAGCAAAGAGTGGCACAACTGCAGTCAAGTAGTAGTGTCTGGTGTTTGCAACCACATGGTTCCATGTTGAGTCTCCTATCAACCCGAGCTATTGACTTATGAGAGAATTTGATTGACAGCAACTGAATGTAGCCTGATGTATGTACGTGTGTGGGGGTGCTCGGGGGATGGCATTTTACCCACCACTGCTTGACCATCGATGGTGTATTGGTTACGTCCCCATCTTGAGCTGCTCAGTAAAAACAGAACCGAGGGGATAAGGACTACAATTAACAAGTAGTTACATCGAGTTGTTCCCCTGAAACATTCAGAAACATTCAACAAACATTCAAGAAGCTGCCCCAGTCTGGGCGCAGTCCAATAACTAACGAAATTAAAGAACGATGTAATCATATTTATACATGAAGAGACATGATAATATATTCAGTTCTATTCCTATTTTCAGTACACACACACGCTACCGCACGCGACGGACGCACACACACGCACAGATACACACTCACATATACATACATACATACATTCATATATACATACATACATTCATATATACATACATACACACACACACACACACACACACACACACACACACATATATATATATATATATATATATTTATATATATATAAACATAAGTGTATATACACACGAATATACAT
>NW_026403147.1:0-583 GCF_001194135.2 Octopus bimaculoides | reverse complement strand
TCTTGAAAATTTAATTCATTTTCTGCTGTTTGTAAATTCCGTGTTGTGGCTTTATTACATCCAACAATCTTCATAAGACCCGGTCCAGTATAACAATTGCACATTCGATAATTAACACGAAATTTCATTGCACTAATGTGATTGCTTGAATCATAGTGAAGGTAACACGAGAAATGCACAAATTAATGAATGAAGTAGGAGATTGTATGTACACAGAAACACACACACACACACACACATTATTGGCATCCTTTTGTCTCGGGAGACAACGGAGTTGCGCACAAACTAATCCCGTCTGGTTTTTACATTTCATGTCGGCTCCAGTTTTTGAAGGCCTGGGCTAGATATAAGAAAATCCTGGGTAGCTCAATCGTCAAGGTTCCTCCTTGCTGACGTAGTCCAAAGGAATGCAGAGCATTACGTTTGGTTCCAGCTTGGTTGCAGGAGCTGCCAGAAGAGTGTCGAATCGAACACTAAACCGCCTACGGGGCTCCACTCCAGATTTCTTTGAAGGTTTTCTCCTTTCCGTGATCCTGGATAGGGGCCCATACCGGGTACTGTCAGACGGAGCCAGCTGAGCCCG
>NW_026403146.1:0-233 GCF_001194135.2 Octopus bimaculoides | reverse complement strand
ATATTTTTGTACGTACACACGTCTTCCTTTGTCCTGTTTTTCGTTTCTGTCTCCGTTTACCTACCTTAGATGCCTACGTGCTTATATATGTGCCTACCTACCTATATATCTACGTAGCTTTCTAACTATGAAGCCATCTATTTACCTATTTACCTATCTACAACACTTTTTCTCTCTCACTCTCTCTTTCTCTCTTTCTCTCAATATATATATATATATATATATATATATAT
>NW_026403145.1:0-277 GCF_001194135.2 Octopus bimaculoides | reverse complement strand
TATATACATACATATATTTATACATACACACATATATTCTTTGACTTGTTTTAGTCATTTGATTGCGACCATGCCAGAGCACCGCCTTAAAGGGTCTTAGTCGAAGGAAATGACCCCAGGATTTACTCTTTGTAAGCCTAGCATTTATTGTATCGGCATCTTTTGATGAACAGCTAAGTTATGGGCACATAGACAAACCAGCAACTGTTGTCAAGCGACAGAAGGTGGGGGTTCTTTCAGTTTCCGTCTACCAAATCCACTCACAAGGCTTTGGTCG
>NW_026403144.1:0-201 GCF_001194135.2 Octopus bimaculoides | reverse complement strand
CTTTAAATAGGAATAAAATAAATAAGTTAAAGCTATGCGAATGTCCGTCTTAGGGAAACCCTGTTTCTAATAAAATCAACTGTAAACCACACGACGATAGTGGAACGGGCTCTTCATTCATCCCATAGTGTATAAATGCATTGTCAGAGACGAGGACAAACAAAATAAATTTTATATTGGAAGTTCAGTGAATTTTAAAGC
>NW_026403143.1:0-238 GCF_001194135.2 Octopus bimaculoides | reverse complement strand
GTGTGCTGGTCCATTGCTGGATAACGACAGGCTGGAGCCTGACCAGTATCTCGGAGCCTGCCGGGTGCAACACTGTCACCATGAAGGGCTTCATTTTCGTTAGCACTGTTATTCCCAATATTTTGTCTTTTCATTGTCACTCATTATGAGGTAGCAAATATCAGGTTGCACAATTATCAGTGTTTTTATTGTGACTGGCAATTATTATTATTATTATTATTATTATTATTATTATTAT
>NW_026403142.1:0-340 GCF_001194135.2 Octopus bimaculoides | reverse complement strand
TGCGTGCTTTTTGTTTGTTTGTGCACATGTGTGTGCATTAGTGTGCATGTGTATATGTATGTATGTACGTATGTATGTACGTATGAATGTATGCATGCATGTATGCATGTGTGTGTATGCATCTATGTATGTATCCATGTGTATACATTTGTATGTATTCTGCATATTCATGTTTTTGTGTGTGCATGTTTGTGTGATTATGTGTGTGTGTGTGTATTTGTGTGTATACTTCTGTCTCCTTGTTTCTGCGTGTTTGAGTGTGTCTCTGTGTATGGGTTTATATGGCTACGTACATGCATCTGTTATGTATGAATGTGTGCCTCCATATGTGTGTGTGTGT
>NW_026403141.1:0-670 GCF_001194135.2 Octopus bimaculoides | reverse complement strand
TAGATAGATAAATAGATAGATAGATAGATAGATAGATACATACATACATAGACAAATAGATAGATTGATAGATTTGGTTGGCTTAAGAGTCGGTTCGGTTTTTAAGCGAAACTAAAGCAACTTTAAAAGTGTCGCTCCGTTCCGGTATCTTCTGCCATCTTGTGGGCAGATCCGTTTTACCCTGCTCAAAGAGTTTAAAAAAAAAATCTTTTCAAGCTAACATCTCTTCAGGTCAATTTTTTTAACCTTCTCTTCAGTGTTTAAGATCTGTATATTCAGAGAATTCTGTAAAGATCGATATAGCGATCGAATTTTGAAGAGACGAAAAGCGCTCGATTATAGAGGTTGCGGAAACAAATTTCAGTCAAGCTTTAGTAAGTTCTTAGGCATCTTCAATGCTCGAAATGAGGAGTAGATAGACAGCTGACAACTGAACAAGGGTCCTTTCTCTGTGTTAACTTGTCCTGTTTTCTATTTTTCTTGTTGTTTACGTATGTCATCCGTTATGCTCTCGTTTGTTTACGTATTTCATGTTATTTGCACCGTTGGTGACGTCCTGTACCTATATATGCATGTATACACACACACACACACACATATTTCATTTATGGTATTTATGCATGTATGTATGTATGTATGTATATCTATATATGTATATATATATATATAT
>NW_026403140.1:0-565 GCF_001194135.2 Octopus bimaculoides | reverse complement strand
GTACATACTAATACACACACAAACACATACACCCACACACACACAGACATACACGCACACACACACGCACACACAAACACATGCACACACACGCATACATGGACACACACAGAGAGCTATTATGATATTAACTTGCTATCATCATGAGAGCGTATACGAACAGACATCCCAACTTTGACTCAAAATTTTGCATTGACTTTTTGTTCCTCTCCATGACAAAATCCCAGACTACAGCATACACGTATTCACAAAAACACAAATTTCACAACTTGTGAGGTAAACATAGCGGTGTCACTCAGTACACTACCTCATGAAGGTCATTGCTAACTCTCAGCGCGGACGCAACCGTATGCTGCCATCTGTTGGCGCGCCACAGAACTAGTCCGGAAACTTTTTGATACCACCTCGTAGGCAGTGTCTATATTCAGTGTTCATCTTCATTAAACGCATAAATAGTGGTATTGAATTAATTATTGTATTTACTAAAGGTATACTAAATCATCTCGTCTATTTCTTTCGCTTCACTTGCGAAATATAATTGAAATATATATTAAAACCTGGAGCT
>NW_026403139.1:0-448 GCF_001194135.2 Octopus bimaculoides | reverse complement strand
ATGACACTACGATTTTTATAAGACTAAATCAATAGTAGTATTTTAGTTTAACTATATATTATTATTTATTTATTATATATTAAAATTTAATATTTATTAATATGTTTTATAAGATAACTATAGTTTTTTGTTCTTTTTATGTTGTTAGTTATATAAATTTTAAATTTTTCATTCATTTATTTAAGTATTATTATTTCATTCATGTTTTCGTATTCTATTCTCTATTTTAACGTAGTATTTTCGCGCGACCTCTTGCTTAAAACGCTATAGCTATTAGATAACGTCTTAGTTTTCAGTTTGAATTACGGAAAACATATGGATAAGTACTGTTTTTTACTTTGCTAAAGATTTTCTACTATCTGAAAATAATATGTATTCTTGTTTTTTATATTATTCAATTGGTTCTTTATAGATTATTTTTAATAGATAACTTATTTAACACTAAATT
>NW_026403138.1:0-207 GCF_001194135.2 Octopus bimaculoides | reverse complement strand
TGTTGGAGCTGTGTTGGTGTCAGGAGGTCGCATTTTGCAACAAAGTATATGTATGTATATATATGTATATGTGTATATTTAATGAAAATACAGCACATAGTAAATATAATGGTGCTATTGGTAATGTTTTGGTATCCCAAGCAGATAAAAGATATACACATGTAAGAACAGAATGAAATATGAAAGCTAAGTTCTTCTTATAGCAAT
>NW_026403137.1:0-591 GCF_001194135.2 Octopus bimaculoides | reverse complement strand
TGCTTTTACGTGCCATCGGCATGAAGGCCAGTCAGGCGGTACTGGCAACGACCTCGTTCAAAATGGTGTATTTTATGTGCCACCCGCACAAGAGCCAGTCTAGGGGAACTGGCAACGATCTCACTTGAAAGTCCTTACACATGCCACGGGCACAAGTGCCAGAAAGGCGACGCTGGGCACAGGTGCCATCACGATTTCGATTTCGCTTGCCCCAATAAGTCTTCGCAAGCTGAGTTTCGTGTCCCAATGAAGGAGACGACGTTGGCATGGGTACCAGTCGTTGAACTTAACTCGGTTTCGATTTCACTTGCCTCAACGTGTCTTCGCAAGTGGAGCTTAGTATCCAATTTAACTCGATTTCGATTTCACTTGCCTCAACAAATCTTTGTAAGTGGAGTTTGGTGTCCAATGAAGGAAGGTACGCATAAGTGGACTGGCTGAGGCCTTAGATTTAGGTCTCACTTGGATTGCTGGGTCTTCTCACGCACAGCAAATTTCCAAAGGTCTTGGTCAGAAGTCATCGCCTCAGTGTGGGCCAAAATTCGAAGGTCGTGCCTCACCACCTGATCCCAGGTCTTCCTGGGCCTACCT
>NW_026403136.1:0-225 GCF_001194135.2 Octopus bimaculoides | reverse complement strand
ATATATGTATGTATATATATATATATATATGTATGTATGTATGTATATGTGTATGGATGGATGGATGGATGTATGTATGTATGCGTGTGTATCTGTACATATATATATGGATATATGTATATATACATATGTACATATATACATATATATATACATATACATATACATATATGCATATACATACATACATACATACACACATACACATATCTATACATGTATGTA
>NW_026403135.1:0-701 GCF_001194135.2 Octopus bimaculoides | reverse complement strand
ATCGAATCTGGCATAAATGGATTGAAAAGAATCCCAATTGGTATCCAGATAAAGTTCGGGAAGGACGTTCACAAACACTATTAGAATTTCTTGAATCTTGTCAGGCAGGCATTAGAGAAAGCCTTAAAACAAGTGGAAAGAAATTCTGGAATAACCTCACAAATTCCCAACGTTACGCACTCCGACGTCTAGTTAATAACGATTCTATTGTTATTAAGATGGCAGATAAGGAAGAGGCTATCGTCATTATGGACAAAAGTGAGTATATTTCGGCTTGTGAAGAAGTTTTAAATGACAAAACTTCATATGAAGAATTACCTGTCGATCCAAACCCCAATTACAGAGAGGAACTTGACAAAATAATTTTGGAAGTGGAGGAAAACAATTTCGTTAGTAAGGCTGAATCTAGGAGTTTAAGGTCTGAAAGAAGAACACCTGTATTTTATGGTCTCCCTAAAATACACAAAAAGTTCGAAAAATTTCCTCCAATGCGCCCAATTTGCAGCGGATATGAATGCTGTACGGCCAAAATTTCGGAATGGCTGGATGGCTTTCTACTTCCCGTCGCAAAACGATCAAGTTCCTATATTCGGGACACTTTTGATTTTGTATCTAAAATCAATAACTTTTTTAAGCGCCGTGGCCGTGTTTAGAACTGTTTTTTGGTAACCATGGATGTTTCCTCCTTATATCCTAATATT
>NW_026403134.1:0-272 GCF_001194135.2 Octopus bimaculoides | reverse complement strand
TCTCCTTAGGGTAATTGGCAAATAAAGTCAGTTAGGAAGTGGGGTGGGGGAGGAAGGGAAGACTTTTGGCTGCATAACCAACCATTCTTAAAATTATGATAGACATTCCTGATGACCACGTTTTAATGACTTACTGTACAATAAGGGCGCAGGTGTGGCTATGTAAGATGCTGCATGGATAGCACCTGGGTCAAAAGAGTTTTTCTATAGTTAGGGGACAGAAACTGAAAAAAAATCCTATCATGTGTGTGTGTGTGTGTGTGTGTGTGTGT
>NW_026403133.1:0-224 GCF_001194135.2 Octopus bimaculoides | reverse complement strand
CCACTGTGGAATATAAACACCACATAATTCAAGAAACTGTCTCATGAGCCTATGACCCAAGAAGAGCCTTTGATCCTTTTGATGTATATATGTATGTATATGAAAACATAATCTCACATAATGTTATATGATGCTGCATATTGTTACATGCCAAATAATAAGCATCTGTGTTTTAAATAAAATTTTGCAATAGAAACATATGTATTCATTTCATCATTATCACT
>NW_026403132.1:0-301 GCF_001194135.2 Octopus bimaculoides | reverse complement strand
ATGTGAGTGTATGTATGTGTGTGTGTTTTTGCATGCAAGTGTATGTGTACGATGATGGTGATAACGATGATGATGGCAGCTGTGGTATTGATCTTTTACGCTTTTATTCTAGGTGTGTGTGTAAACATATGTGTGGATATGTGTGTGTATGTGCAGGTTTGACAGTGTATATGTGTGCATAAGTGTGTATATGTGTTTGCATGTATGTGCACAAGTATGCATGTATGTATGTACATGAATAGAGATGTGTATTTGTGTATGAAAGTGTATGCATATGCGTTCGTGTATATGTGTGTGAATA
>NW_026403131.1:0-209 GCF_001194135.2 Octopus bimaculoides | reverse complement strand
TGGCCGCTGTCTGATGAATGAAACAAGTAAAAGATAAAAGATTATAAATATATAAATGCATCTATATGTGTATCTATGTATATATGCATGTACGTATGTATGTATATCTATTTTTTTAATTATTATAATTCTTCCACTGAAGAGGGAGCCGGTTTCCACCAAAGATACAAGGTTCCATCTTTGGGATGTAGTTAACACAGACAAATTCA
>NW_026403130.1:0-274 GCF_001194135.2 Octopus bimaculoides | reverse complement strand
GTGTGTGTGTGTGTAAGTGTGTGTGTGTGTGTGCGTGCGTGCGCACGCATGTGTGTGTGTTCATACACATACATACACACAAACGAATTTCAAAGCCATTCACCTGATGACATGGGAGTACACAGCTGTTGGATCATATTTATTTATATAACATTTTATATAGTAGTATGATATGGAAAACTCAGCAACTAACTGTTGTTACCAATGCAGAGAAACAATTGTTGCAATTTGTAATTAAGTCTTGCTCATTCCATCTTCTTGTTTTATAAATATA
>NW_026403129.1:0-234 GCF_001194135.2 Octopus bimaculoides | reverse complement strand
CCACTGCGCCTCCACTAGTCAGTTCGTAAATAAATAAAGAGAAATTGTGTGGAGCTTTAAGGGAGGTGAGAGTCTACCTTTCCTTACTATAAAATGAAAAATCATCTCTACTATAGACAAACTGTTCAAGACATGGTCACGAAGTTCTGGAAATCCAACACACGTGGTCCTTTGACTCCATCTACCAAGATCTCCCACCACCAGCATTCATGTTTTCTATAAAGCTTAACCAAG
>NW_026403128.1:0-245 GCF_001194135.2 Octopus bimaculoides | reverse complement strand
ACCAACCAGAGTGCCAGCACAGCCTTCTCTTTCCCCAGCATTCACATCCTGGTTGGACTCCTAGGTTAGGGGTAACAACACTGAAAAGGTATCTATGTCTGCTTACAATTATGTATCTACCTGAAACAATTCATGAATGCATGATACATGTCACCAAGCCATATTTACTCATGAGTGAGGACTGGCTATAATGTACTCTACTAAACCAATACTACTAATACAGAATTATTAGGTGTAAAATTCTT
>NW_026403127.1:0-297 GCF_001194135.2 Octopus bimaculoides | reverse complement strand
CATACATACATACATACATACATGCATACATACATACGTACGTACATACAGACATATATACATATATACATGCATATATATACATATATATATATTTATATATATGTTCACACATATTTACATGTATACATCCGCAAATTGGTATGTATGTTTGTATGCATTTGTAAGCACACATTTATATGTATGTATGTTTATAAATAGAAATACATGCACATTTGCTTATATATATAGATATATTTGCTCAGGCATGTGGGTGTATGCATGTGTATATGTGTGTGTGTACGTATATATATATAT
>NW_026403126.1:0-342 GCF_001194135.2 Octopus bimaculoides | reverse complement strand
AAATTGAATAGTGTTCAGTCAACGGTCAAATATATATATATATATATGCATATGTATGTAAGAGCATGGAGACATGCATGCACATATGAATTAATGTATATGTATATATTAGAAGTTATAGCTCTTGCACAGTCATGTACATTTATCAGCCCAAAGGCTATGGCCATGACGGAGCACACTCCCAGTGATGGAGGTAGTGCGCCACGTAGGCCCGCTTTTGAGATTCGGGCTGTGATGCAGGTTCATGTGGGACATTGGACAGCAGGTGATGAAATATATAAGTATGTGTAGGTATACATATATATATATATATACATATACATACATTATATATATATATAT
>NW_026403125.1:0-451 GCF_001194135.2 Octopus bimaculoides | reverse complement strand
AATGAAGTATTGAATGTCTTATTGAATATATTAAATATTGAGTATTAAATGTAGAGTATTAAATATATAAAGGCTAGTATACTTTCATGCCACATGGCATTCATCAAGGCCCCGGCTCATATATATATATATATACATATATATATATATATATATATATACAGACTCAGAGAGACAGACAGACAGACAATCAGAGAAGTAGACAGGCAGAAAGTGAAGTTTCTCTTTTAAAATTGGGCAAAATGGAATTCATCACATAGATCATACATACGTATACATAATACACACTAACACACTCACATTATTCTTATATGGTTAACTTTAGTAGAAAATGTCTGTTGTTACTTTGATACGAGAGACCTACATTTACCTGTCTGTGTCTCTACCTGAATGTGTCTGTGTACAGGTATGTGTGTGTGTGTGTGTGTGTGTGTGTGTGTGTGTGTGTGTG
>NW_026403124.1:0-390 GCF_001194135.2 Octopus bimaculoides | reverse complement strand
TTCAATTCCTTCAATTTTGATCCATTTGATTTCAAACTTGGTGTATTGATGTAGTCTGGTATGATAATTATGGAAATAAAATTCATTTTGCTTTAAATAAGTTAATACTTTTTATTAAAGTTTACAAATTTCGTGTAATTTTAGCCAATCGAAAGCCACTGACATATAAATGCCTGTTTCCACAGTAGCAAGCCAGGCTGTTGTGTATTCTGCTTAGTCTTTCGTATATGATAGAGATAGTGAAAACCGAGGAGGATGCGGTTGATCGGGCAGACCGCATCCTCAACCGCTGAATGCCCCACAGTTTTAGAGTTATCTAGAACTACCATTTTATGACCTTAGGGTGCTCTTTGGGACGAGATTTTGCTGCCATTTCTATTTGTGTGTGTG
>NW_026403123.1:0-319 GCF_001194135.2 Octopus bimaculoides | reverse complement strand
ACAACTATATCCGGCCTATTGGCCTTAATTTCTCTATCTGTGTGTATTGGTACATCTCATAGTATGGTTGTTTTCTCGTTTTCTGTGACCTTTTCTAGCGTGTGCCTATACCAACTTTATCCTGTTGTTATTCCATAGTGTTTACACAGCTCCCAGTGTATAGAGATCCCAACTCTGTCGTGTCTGTGAATATATTCCCTCTTAGCAAGGACTGGGCAGCCAGAGACAATATGGTTTATTGTTTCATGTCCATCTCCACATATTCTGCCGTTACTTGTTATGTTTATTCTCATTATATGTTTTTGGTAATTTCTGGTGG
>NW_026403122.1:0-313 GCF_001194135.2 Octopus bimaculoides | reverse complement strand
TGTATGTATGTATGTATATATAAACCTATGATAAACTTAGATATGTTTCGACCGAAGATAGGCCCACCGGTTACGATTTGCTAAATAATTTTTAAATCAAGATTTGTGATATCATAGCCCATTCGATTAAGGAGTTCTTGTTGAGTGAGTTGCATCCAGATATAGGCGGATTATTTGGCTTTCCTTGAAGAAATTTCTCCAGATACCGTTTACAGGTGATGGGATCTTTTTCCTCTTTGATCTATATACATTTATGTAGCTATATATGTACATATACATATGCATCAATGCATACACACACACACACACACAC
>NW_026403121.1:0-1012 GCF_001194135.2 Octopus bimaculoides | reverse complement strand
CTACACATCTTCGTTACCTGCTCCCACTCTTTTTCATAAGTACCGCTTCTCCTCTCTCTCTCTCCCTTTATCTCTTTACACCTATATCTCTCTCTCTCTCTGTCTTCCATATCTTACTCTTTTTCTCATCTCCCTCCCTCGCTTTCATATCTTCCTCTTCTTTCCATATCTCACTCCTTTTTCTCATCTCTTTCCTTCGCTTTCATATCATCCACTTTTCTCAGTTCTCTTCCCTTTCCATTGCATCTCACAACGCCTTCCTCTCCTTCTGTCACTTCAACTTCTTCCTCATACACTTTTCATTTCCCCCTCTTCTCAGTCCGTGTCTCCCTTCCTCTCACATCCTTCATCCTTTCTTGTTTCTTCCTCTTTCTCTTCCCATCCTCTCCCTCCCTCCCTCTGTCTCTCTTTCTCCTCCCATCCTCTGTCTCTCTTTCTCCTCCCATCCTCTGTTTCGCTTTCTCCTCCTCTCCTCTCCTTCACTCTGTTTCTCTTTCTCTCCCCCTCCTCTACCTCCCTCAGTCTCTTTAACACCCCCACTCCCTCTCTTCCTCTTATCACCCTCTCTTTTTCCTTCATATCTCACTCTCTCTTTCCTTCATATCTCCCTCTCTCTTTCCCTATTCCCCCCTCTGTGTTTCTTCTTTTCTACCTCCCGCTATCTTTCACTTCCTCTCTATCCTCTACTCCCTTTCTGAGCTTAAAAAACGAAGATGGCACCAAAGTGGGAAAAGAAAGAGTTAGATCTTCTGTTGCGAGCATGGATATTTGGTAGTGGCGATCCCCCAAACAACATCATCACTGCTACACTGAAGAATAATGGCTTTCACAGAACCACTGAACAGATAGAGCGGAAGAAGAATGAATTCCTCCGCTCGTATGCACTCATCAGACCACACATGGACACCCTAGATGTCATAATCGAAAACCATTGTGGAAAGGCTGATAAGGATGGGGAGGACGAAAAGGAAAAAACACCCGGAAGTCTCTCTGACCCAGTGGCTCCTCAAAA
>NW_026403120.1:0-246 GCF_001194135.2 Octopus bimaculoides | reverse complement strand
ATAAATAAAACATAAAAAACAGACTGAGTTGGAACTCTTTTAAATAATATGTTCCTCTGTACACGATCATACAAAACCCATTTTTATATATTTATATTTTTATTTTTATTCACACACACAGACATATATATATTATATAGGTGCAGATGTGGCTGTGTGGTAAGAAGCTTCCTTCTCAACCCAGTGGTTCCAGGTCCAGTCCCACTGCATGACACCTTGGGCAAGTGTCTTCTACTATAGCCTCGG
>NW_026403119.1:0-518 GCF_001194135.2 Octopus bimaculoides | reverse complement strand
ATATATATATATATATATAAGGTGGTGAGCTGGCAGAATCATTAGCATGCTGTACAAAATGCCTAGGAGTGTTTCATTTGTCTGTACATTCTGCATTCAAATTCCTCCAAGGTTGACTTTGACTTTCGTCCTTTCGGGGTTGATAAAATAAATACCAATTATGCACTGGGGTTGATGCAATTGACTTACCCCCACTGCTAAAATTGCTGGCTATGTGCGTTTTTTGAAACCAATATGTGTGTGGGTGTGTGTGTGTGTGTTTTGTACCTTTGTCTTTGCATCATGTTGTGATTTGTAAATGTGTATCACCATCTTATAAGCAATGGCATTCATTTCTAGTTTACCATGAAAAGTATGTCTCGCCTTGGAGAAATATTACCTTACTTGGAATCAGGTGAGGGTTGGCAACTGGAAAGGCATCCGGATGCAGCAAATCTGCTTCAATAAATTCCATCTAACTCATGCAATCATGAAAATGTGGATGTTAAATGATGATAATGATGGTGATCGTGGTGGTG
>NW_026403118.1:0-272 GCF_001194135.2 Octopus bimaculoides | reverse complement strand
TCTACATCATCAACTGCCTTATATAATAAGGATTATTCTCAAGAAACCACTTGACTGCCTGAACACATCTGTTAGGGAGCCCAAGTCAACCCCGAACAGAGTGCTGTTGATTCCTTTCTTTTGCTGGTGAATTATACAATCATTTTGTTGACTGTAGGCAAGAAGAATCCCAAGGTTTTGTGCAGTCTTACACTAGCTAAGTCCACCCTCAGATTCACCCTCTGGAAATCAGACAACTCTTTTGCTTCTTGTGTTAGTAGCAAAGCTAAAAA
>NW_026403117.1:0-252 GCF_001194135.2 Octopus bimaculoides | reverse complement strand
TTCAGTTTTGCCACATCTGCCTAAAAATTAACTTCAGTGTATTTCAATTTATGTCGTGCGTAAATATCTTTGCCTTTACAGTATTCGTACGTTCTCCCTACAACATAACCTATTTAAAATTTTTTGCACTCCTTCCATTTAAATGCACTATTTACACTTCTCCCTCTATCGAAAAACGTTGTGCGTGCGGCCGTGCATGCGCACGTATGACCGCTATGGGCCACATACAGCCGATAAGCCTTTATTACTAAC
>NW_026403116.1:0-579 GCF_001194135.2 Octopus bimaculoides | reverse complement strand
ATATATATATATATATATATATATATATATATATATGTATAACTGCATCCTTATATAATTTTATGTATCTGCATATGTGCGTGTATCTGTCTTTCTGTATCAGTGGGTATGTATGTATTTATGCATGGTACACGCATGTATGTGCGTATGTATGCTACGTAACTACACGTACAAGCCTAGAAATTGAACTCTTTACATCCTGATTAAGTTAATGTACTTCTACTTGAAAAGTTGTGAATATAATTGCATTAGTACTGAAAGAACATGTTTTCTGACGTTCAAGATATAAGCAATTACAATACATAAATGTAAGTATGTAATAATGTAAGTGTACGTCTCCCTGAAAGTTTACATAATGAATATGTACTAGCATCAAAGCAAGCAGCCCGGAAGATATCTGATCTATTAGAATATTACATAAATTCATAATGAATATTACAAACAAGTGTACCCATGTACTAACATATAATAGCACTCATATATCTGTTTTCACACCGTAATCTATCTTTGTACGTGTTCCATTATTGCTGTATGTAACATGTGTGAATATATATGCGCCTATGTTTGTGTGTCAGTGTG
>NW_026403115.1:0-253 GCF_001194135.2 Octopus bimaculoides | reverse complement strand
ATATATACAAGAATATGTGTGCCGAGACATGCGTACATAATTACATGCATACATAACAACCTCCTCGATATTTAAATTCTGAGGGACGAACTTTCGTTTGGAGCTAAAACCGCTCTTTCACCCTCTTCTCACTAGTTTGGAAATTTTATAAATAAAATCACAAGAACAAACATGCTCAGAATTCTAAACATGATCTTGTATACTTAGAAATAGACATGCATTAAAATACACAACATACACACGGACATACATA
>NW_026403114.1:0-202 GCF_001194135.2 Octopus bimaculoides | reverse complement strand
ATGTATGTATGTATGTATGTATGTATGTATGTATGTATGAGTGTGCGTGTACGCATATATAAATATATATGTATATATACGTTTATGTCTATATATTTTGTATATACATGTGTTTGTGTGTCCGCGTGTATGTGTCTGTGTATGTTGGTGTGTACTTCTGTCTTCTTGTTTGTGCGTGTTTGAGTGTGTTTATGTGTATGGC
>NW_026403113.1:0-417 GCF_001194135.2 Octopus bimaculoides | reverse complement strand
GAATGCTTCGATGTTATTGGGGTTATGGATGGAGATGTATGGAAGTATTTGGGGGTTGGGCGTGTTGTTATGTTGGTTGGTTTTTAGTGTGTTTTTGTCAAGTTCCTTGGCACGTTTTATTCCAAGATCTATGAGTGTGGAGGGATATTGGCGTTGTAACAGTGTCTTTTTGAGATCTTGTAAGCGTATTTCTCGAGTGGTTGGGTCAGAGACAATGGTGCAAATTCTTTTAGCTAAATTAAAGGGGATATTTATCTTGGTGTGTTTTGGGTGGCATGAGCTAAAAAGGAGGTATTGTTGTGAGTCTGTAGGTTTGTGGTAGATGTCGGTTGTGATTTGTGTTATTAGGTGATTTGGTTATTAGGTGAAAAACACCTAATAACCAAATCACAACCAACATCTACCACAAACCTACAG
>NW_026403112.1:0-244 GCF_001194135.2 Octopus bimaculoides | reverse complement strand
TACCTCCTCCTCCTCTACCTCCTCCTCCTCTACCTCCTCCTCATCTACCTCCTACTCATCTTCCTCCTACTCATGTACAACCCCCTCCTCCTCATCTTCCTCCACCCCTTCCTCCTCCCCTTCCCCCTCTTCCTCCTTCTCATCATCATCATCATCGTATCATCATCATCATCATCATCGTATCATCATCATCGTCGTCACATACATTCAACTAAGTAAATATGTTCGAATGGTTAACTTACTT
>NW_026403111.1:0-328 GCF_001194135.2 Octopus bimaculoides | reverse complement strand
TCTCTCTCTCTCTCTCTCTCTCTCTCTCTCTCGTTCTCTCCCACTTCTCGCCGAATAACACGGTATTCTTTTTATAGCAGTCAAATATGCCTTGCCACTATTTTTTTATTTCTCTCCTATTTTTGCTGGTTCCATTCGCTCAGCAGCACCACCTACTACTACTACTACTACTACTACTACTATTATTAATATTATTATTATTATTACTATGATTATTATTATTATTATTATTATTATTATTATTATTATTATCATTGTCGTTGTTGCTGTTGTTGTCGTCGTTGTCGTCATCATCATCATCATCACCATCATCATCATCATCATCATC
>NW_026403110.1:0-246 GCF_001194135.2 Octopus bimaculoides | reverse complement strand
TATAGTAGAGGACACTTGCCCAAGGTGCCACGCAGTGGGACTGAACCCGATATTAATTCTATTATTATTTAATACAATGTCACACATCCATTTCCAAGTAAGTATATACATACATACATACATACATACATACATACATATATATGAGGCATTACTATATAGTTAATGCCCTTATATAAATTATATATATTCATGGAAAAAAAAAACAATGAGTTTTTTTCCTTATGGGGTTTTTTCACGCTGACT
>NW_026403109.1:0-1060 GCF_001194135.2 Octopus bimaculoides | reverse complement strand
ACACACACACACACACCTATATATATATATACATATATATATATATATATTGTTGGCAAGAAAGTAATTTCGTCTTCTTAGCGTGAAATAAAAGTAATTTTTTTTCATACAAAGAATGAACTTAAATCAATTATTTGTTTTTCATTTTGTTCGATGACATTTTGCCATCTTTCTGGTAACTTCATGATTCCGCTCTCGTAGAACGTCTGGTCCTTATCAACCAAAAACTATAGCAAGTGAGATTTCAGGTCATCATGGTTATTGAAAGTCTTACCATTCAAAAAATTTTGCAAACTTCGAAATAAGCGGTAATCTGATGGTGCAAGGTCAGGTCTATTTGGTGGATGTGACATCACTTCCCAACCAATCTCCAATAATTTTTTTACGAGCTAGCAATGACGTGTATGGTCTAACGATGTCATGGTGGAACATGATTCCTTTATGATTTGCCAATTATGGCCGTTTTTCTTCCATTGCTTCTTCCAGTTTCATTAGTAGTTGACAGTAAACATCTGAATTGATCGTTTGGTTCCTTGGAAGCAGCTCAAAATACACAACACCTTTGTAATCCCACCAAATTGACAGCATGACCTTTTTTGATGCAATTCAACTTCCGATGTGGTTTGTGCTGGGGTTGTTTACGCTTTGAACGTGATCGTCTTCGATCGATGTTATTTATTGTAGACAATACATTTTTCATAACCAGTGACGATTCGTTTCAAAAACGGTCGAATTCATTGTGTTTGAAATGCATATCGTAAATATTGATTCGTTGTGTTAAATGAATCTCTTTCAATTTATGTGAAACCTAAATATCGAGATTCGTAACGAGTCCAAGACATTTTGAGTGATTTTCAATTGTTGTTTGCGATACATTTAACCTCTCTGCAATCTCTCGCACAGTTATATGGCAATTAGATTCAATTATGGCTTTGATCCGGTCATCATCATCTTCAGTAGGTCAACCAGAACGTTGGTCATCTTTGAATGAAAAATCTCCAGGACGGAATTTTTAAAACCATTTCTGACATGTGCGTTCTGTTAAGCCATCAACACCATA
>NW_026403108.1:0-201 GCF_001194135.2 Octopus bimaculoides | reverse complement strand
ATATATATATATATGTATATATATAATGTATATATATATATATGTATATAATGTATATATATATAACTGTCTGGATGTTTTGCATTCTTGTCCCATTCTGTATTAATTACATATATATATACATATACATTTATACATTATATATATATATATATATATAATGTTTACATATATGTGTATATATACATACATATGTATATA
>NW_026403107.1:915-1702 GCF_001194135.2 Octopus bimaculoides | reverse complement strand
GAGTATGTATGTGTATGTGTTTGTGTGTACATGTGTATGTTTATGCATGTTTGTGTGCATTTGTGTATGTGTGGGCATGCATGTGTGTGCGCATGGGTGTCTGTAGGTGTGTGTGTATGCATGCGTGTGTGCATGTGCATGTGCATGTGTATGGAAGTATGTGTGTGGGAGGTATATGTGCATTCATGAGTGTGTATGGGTGCGTGTATTTTTTCATGTGTGTGGATATGTACGTATGTGTGTGTGTATATAGAAATAAAAATTATAATAAATTAAGGTTGAAAGGGGATAAGGAAGTTAATGCAATATAAAATGGAGCAATTAAAAACAAAAAATGAAATAAGGTTTCTTAGTGGCAGGAGGTGTAGAGGTAGTCATTTGGAGGAGGGGGTTGTGTTTAGTCTGAAGGGGATAGTTGTTCATAGATTAAAAATATACCGCTGTTTCAGGCGGAGTCGTGAGTGTGTGGATTCGTGATGCAGAGTGAGGCCAAAGACAGAGATGTTAGAGAGGGAGTGGTCGGCCAAGCGGAAGTGATGGGTGACGGGGGTGTTTGAACATAGCCGAACATCCCTTAGATGTTCAGTGAACCAGTCGGCGGCCCGTCTGACCTACATATAGTTTACCACAGAGGTTGCATCTAATACGAGGCTAGAAGAGGTGCAAGAGAAGGAATTTATGATGCAAAGAGTGTGCTGATTGGAACCAGTGAGTTGGGAAAATAGGGCAGGTGGTGGGATCCAGCTGGAGACGACGGAAGGCCCATAGGATCCTCTGACGAAGGGGT
>NW_026403107.1:0-328 GCF_001194135.2 Octopus bimaculoides | reverse complement strand
AATAGGTGCTCCCATAATGCTATTAAGAAACCTTGATGCACCCAGACTCTGCAATGGAACAAGGTTGGTTGTTAAAACAGCCATGCCCCATGTGTTGGAAGCAACAATAATTACAGGCAACATGATGGGTGACAATGTCTTCATTCCAAGGATACCTCTCATTTCAAATGATCTCACCACTCATTTCAAATGATCTCCCCTTTCAGTTCAAGAGACTGCAGTTTCCGGTCAAACTTAGCTTTGCAATGTCTATCAACAAAGCACAAGGTCAATCTCAGAAGGTGGTGGGACTTAACCTCCTTCAACCTTGCTTCTCACATGGTCAGCT
>NW_026403106.1:0-243 GCF_001194135.2 Octopus bimaculoides | reverse complement strand
ATGTATGTATGTATGGATGGATGGATGGATGGATGGATGGATGTATTTATATATGCGTGTGTATATGATGTGTGTGAATATGTGAATGCAAGTAATTATGTAAGTGTATATATGTATATATGTGTGCGTTAGAGTGATTGTGCATGGCATGTGTGTCACTTTACAGGAATGCGTACATATATACGCATGTTTATATGCACACACACTCAGACACACATATAGACACACACACACACACACACA
>NW_026403105.1:0-220 GCF_001194135.2 Octopus bimaculoides | reverse complement strand
GTACCAAAAACACTACATAAAACATAAATGAAAAGTGTTGCTCGTCAAATCAGAAAGATCCATCCAGTTTTCTTATAAATCTGTAATTACAAAGTTATTAGCCTTTAAAATTTGCAAAATTTGGGTATTTTAGCCAATCAGAAGCGAGGCTTTTACACATCACCGTGGCGAAAAACTCTGTTTCCATAGTAACCAAAGATGCTGCGCATGCGCACAAGGA
>NW_026403104.1:0-490 GCF_001194135.2 Octopus bimaculoides | reverse complement strand
GAGAAGTGGAGGAGGAGAGGAAGAGGAGGGTGTTGGGTGATGCCAACGATATTGGTAATGATGACTACGGTAAATGTGATGATGATGATAATGATTATGATGATGACGACGTCGATGACACGATGATGATGATGATGATGATGGTGGTGGTGAAGCTGATAGTATTGATGATGAAATAGTGTGGTGAATATGGTGGTGGTGGTGACGACGATAATGATGTGGATGGGAATGATGATTATGGCGATGACGGTGATGATGATGATGATGATGAAACAAGCTGTGAGAAAGATAAGCTATCGCAAGAAGAAGAATGGTTCCAATCAACGTCTCTCCCTTTCACTCTCATACTCCACTCAGATCGATAACATTGGAAATATTATCAATCAGATTGGAATATGAAATGAATATGTGTCGATGCAACTAACTAGCTCCCTCCCCACAAATTGCAGGCCTTGTGCCTTTAGTAGAAAGGATTATTATTATTATTATT
>NW_026403103.1:0-231 GCF_001194135.2 Octopus bimaculoides | reverse complement strand
GGGATCAAGATGTGGTATTCATCAACTTTTAGACATTATATTATGTCTATTTTTCTAAAAAAAAACAATTATAATAATATACATACATGTATAACAGATTATGCTTTACATATATAAAAATACCATATACATGTATGTATATTATTATAATTGTTTTTTTTTAAATATATAAATAGACATAATATAATGTCTAAAAGTTGACGAATACCATCCCCTCCATTTTCTTATTGC
>NW_026403102.1:0-227 GCF_001194135.2 Octopus bimaculoides | reverse complement strand
ATATATATATATATATATATGCGTGTGTGTGTGTATATACATTCATACATACTTACATACATACATATATATAGAGAGATAGATAGATATATATATACATATATATATAGATATGAATGCATACATATGCACACATAGACACACGCACGTATATATATGATCATATATATACTTTATACGCAAATACATATGTATATGTAAGTATATATTTATAATATGCATATATA
>NW_026403100.1:0-272 GCF_001194135.2 Octopus bimaculoides | reverse complement strand
GAATCAGCAAGAAGACCAGTACCACACAACGATGATGATCTTCCTATTCCGATACCACCAGAAAATGGCCTTAGATGTCTGACGAAGATGTTTTTCCTGAAGAAAATACTACTGTTGTGGAAGACACCGAAGTGGATGCAAATTTCACGATTGAAAATGAAGACGTACCACAGAAATTTTTCTCAGGGAGAGTTAAATGATTTAGTTAGAGACTTGTCATTTTCGAAGGATAAAGCTGAACTATTAGCATCTCGCCTACAAGAAAAGTGTCT
>NW_026403099.1:0-290 GCF_001194135.2 Octopus bimaculoides | reverse complement strand
GATAGATAGATAGATAGATAGATAGATAGATAGATAGATAGATAACACGTATGCAAATTTTCTTCAAGACTCGTTTACTGGTGTAGGCAGCAAGATGGTAATAGGTAGATCGACAGACAGAAATTGCCATTTATGTATACCACTTGGTCAAGAAGGAATGCAGTACCCATTACCCCACTCAAGTCAACCGAAACTGGTAGGAGGGAGGAAGAAAGGGGTGAAAGGAGGAGATAGAGAAGGATAGATATACACACATACACACATACATTTATATTCACACAAATATTTAC
>NW_026403098.1:0-247 GCF_001194135.2 Octopus bimaculoides | reverse complement strand
ATATATATATATATATATATACACACACACATATGTACTCATATACATATATATACATACATATATATATGTATGCATATATATGTATACATGTATGTATATACATATATATATATACACATATACATATATACATATATACACACATATATACATATGCATATACATATATATACACACATACATACACATATATATACATAAATTTACATACTTATATACACACACTCACACACACACACACACA
>NW_026403097.1:311-576 GCF_001194135.2 Octopus bimaculoides | reverse complement strand
TATATATATGTACGCATGTATATATATGTACGTATGTATATAAATACGCATATGCATGTATATATATATATGTATGTACGCATGTATATTAATACGCATATGTATGTATATATGCATACATATAAAGATGTATATCTCTGTATGCATATATGTATATATATTTGTGTGTGCGCGCGTGTTTGTGTGTGAGAGAGGGAGAGACAGAGTGTCTGTGTGTGTGTGTGTGTGTGTGTGTGTGTGTGTGTGTGTGTGTGTGTGTGTGTGT
>NW_026403097.1:0-196 GCF_001194135.2 Octopus bimaculoides | reverse complement strand
ACACACACACACACACACACACACACACACACACACACACACACACACACACACATACACACACACATGCACGTATTTACATGTGGGTTAGTATACGTTATTCTCTCCTTTTTTTTATGTCTGCGTGTTTGTATGTTTATTACAGTTCTTAGGCCGTACGCTATGAAAATTTAAGCAGATATATATATATATATAT
>NW_026403096.1:0-669 GCF_001194135.2 Octopus bimaculoides | reverse complement strand
GAAGATGGAATCGTATCACCAGTATCAAAGCATAAAAAGCATTCTAAATGTTCTGAAACCATCAGAACACCTGAATTTATCCAACAAGTTCAACAGACCATTGATTACAATCCCAGAAAGTCCATGAGGTTAATTGCAAAAGATCTCCATGTGTCAGAAAGAACAGTCAGAAATGTTGACCACAAAGTCATCAGATATAAGTCTTATATGATGAGGAAAGGTCAATTTGTAAGAAAAAGCAAAAGAAAATCACTACATCAGATCATGTACATATATATATATAATCCTTCTCCAACTACAGTTCTCATATTCAGTTAAAATGTCTTACGTTTAAGCTGGTTCCCATGCATTTCTCTGAAGAGAAGATTACATTCTTATCAACATCACCTATTCCTATGGAAGGTATAATTTGTAATCTTCGAAACATATGTTGGAAATAGAAGTATGCAGTTAACATATGCGTTTTACTCCATTTACTAAATTTATATATACTCAAGTATCCAAAATAACAAGGAGTTTCTACTTCATAAACAGGAGTTACACCACAGTCATTTTGTGATCTTTGCTACCCTGGTATCTATTAACCAATTCATTTTGTCTGAGTTATTTATTAACTAGCAGAAAATAAATACATATAATAATAATAATAATAATAATAATAATATATAT
>NW_026403095.1:0-350 GCF_001194135.2 Octopus bimaculoides | reverse complement strand
CACGCACACGCACGCACACACTCATATATATACATATATACATGTATACAAGCCTATATATATATATATACATATATACATACATATACATATGTGTGTGTATAAGCATGTATATATGTATATGTATATATATATATATATATATATATATATGTACACATATATATATATCTCCATCTATATATATATATATATATATATATATATATATATATATATATATATATATATATACATATATACATATATACATATATGTATATACATATACGTGTGTATATATATGTATGTATATATTTGTATATGTATGTATGCGTACGCAGATACACATATATACATATTTATATATT
>NW_026403094.1:0-231 GCF_001194135.2 Octopus bimaculoides | reverse complement strand
ATCTTTTCTTTTATTCTTCCAGCGTTCGTCACCTTACCTCGTCTGGCTTAACGGCCCTCCCTGTTTGTTTTCGTTTGGTTTGGTTTGTTGTATTTCTGTTTTTGTTACCAACTTTGACCCTCCTCAAATCCCAAATTTTAATTTGCTTTGCGGGAGCAACTGTTTCTCGAAGCCACATATTGTCGTGAATTGGTCGAAATGTGGAGTAGATAAACAGCCAACAAGTGATGA
>NW_026403093.1:0-382 GCF_001194135.2 Octopus bimaculoides | reverse complement strand
TATATATACATATATGTATATGTATATATATACATGGTGTAGGTATCAGTTAGAGGGGTTTAATACTTCCAAGGGATAATTAAATCCAAAGTCGCTCCTGGTTATTACCTGGGCAGGTACAGTCTTTTGTAAGGTTGTACGGTAGAAGGTGGTTCAGTTGATAAACCGTAGTTTAGGTTATATAGGAGAAGAAAATGGATATACTAACAAGAGGCAACTCGTGGTTATCGCTGGTATGCCTTTTAATTTTATAAGTTAATAACGGTGGCATTATATAATCATTTGCTACCTTCATCTTTGCTTCCTTCCTTGTTATCTAATTAAATTAAAGCGATACCGAATTTCCCCATGTTATTACATCTATCTTCTTCTCATATATACA
>NW_026403092.1:0-416 GCF_001194135.2 Octopus bimaculoides | reverse complement strand
TCTTTTTTTTGGGGGGGGGGCTCTGGAAGTGGACTGTTGTCATGCCGCAGCAACCACATCGAACATAATTATTGTGCAAATGTAAATAATATCGATCTTAAGTACTTGACTTCTCTTTACATTATCCTCGTCACAGATATGAAAGACTTTAAGTCGTTTGATTAATAATCGATTATTCGATTATTGGCCGTCGTGTTCTTGAACCAGTTTAATATTGTGTCCTGTCTATCTGTCTATCTTCATGGTCAACAACAATACATGGAGGTATATGGAAGTATGAAAGCGAGCGATGACGGCCTTTATATTGGCTAATATATTCACAGTTGAGGTACTTTTAATTTCATTTCCGCCGTTGTTTATTCTTCAGAGATAAGAATGACTTAAAAGAAAATTAACTTACTATTTTAGCTTTCGTC
>NW_026403091.1:0-462 GCF_001194135.2 Octopus bimaculoides | reverse complement strand
TATTAAATGTCGTTTAATATCTACAATTACCAAATCAACATTAACTGAACTATTGTTACTGAGATATTCAGCCAGTGTAGGGAACATATCTAAAGTTTTCTTACTAACTTTTGTAGTCCATGTATTCAGTTTTTTCTTGAAGGCTTCTATTTTGTCACGACTAAATAAAATATTTGAATTTCTTCTAAGTTTGTTGAATATATCTACTAGATAAGCAACTTTGCAAAGCCAAATTTTATCAACCATTATCGAAGCCAGTTCAGCATTATAATCACACAAAAACATCCTACCTCGCGAAAGCCATCTTACCTCTGTATGAAGCAACAGACTTAAATGTTCAGCCCCCATCTCACCACAGAGTATTGCAAAGAAACGACTATACAGTGGTCTTGTTTTAATGAAAATTATCACCTTAATACAACATGACAAGACTTCGGACAAAGAAGCATCCATTTTTTTGGC
>NW_026403090.1:0-540 GCF_001194135.2 Octopus bimaculoides | reverse complement strand
AGGTGTATTAGTTTGACACTCAGGAAAGTGAGAAAGTCTTTTATGTTTCGGGTCTACGCTCTTGAACAGAAAGGAACACAAGGAAATAAGCAGAGAGAGAGAATAAAAATAACTTGTGGATTTAGCGATTAATCATGGCGACTGGTTGGAAAAAAGTAGCTTGACAGGAGAGCTAGGAAGAAAGAGAGATAATAGAGTACTGGTGATCCCAAAACGAAGGTGCATGTGTGTATGTGAGAGTGTGTAGGTGTGTTACACAAACACACACAGGTCTGCACATAAGCGCAAAACAAAGTGACAAAAATAATACTTGAATACCAAAGATAGAGTGATATACTTTTTATTAAAGCTGCAAAATTATCACAGAATTGTTACTCAGAGTTTCATGTTCCATTTGTCAGACAGTTGTGATGAATGTGAAACTCTGAGTAACAGTTCTGTGATAATTTTGCAGGTCTAATAAAAAGTATGCATGTATATATATATATATTTATATATATATATATATATATACAGTCTGTTAAAGTCTGTCATACCGGC
>NW_026403089.1:0-550 GCF_001194135.2 Octopus bimaculoides | reverse complement strand
TATATATCTTCTTTTATTTGTTTCAGGCATTTGACTGCGGCCATGCTGGAGCACCGCATATATAATGAATTTATAATAAAGGAGAACAGGGATTTATATCCAGTTCTATTCGGCAATTCTATCTGAAAAGTGCAGCTGACTTCACCCTGTAGACGCGGCAATTAACAATAATTGCACATAGAGATGCAAATTGTGCAGTGTGCATTAGTTGCTGCAGAAACATATGTAGGTGCCGAAACGGAAAGAAGTAATTAACTGCTGAATAAATCTGGATATAAATCTCTATTCTCCTTTATTATAAATTCATTATTTTTCTCTACCGGAAACATGCAGTCTCTATAGAGACATGGATTCACCGATTTGAAGATAGACTGAGGTTAGTAAATAAAACTAACCGGAGTTTTTTTTATACACTCCCTGAGGTTAGCCAGCATTAATAACCGGTAAAAGCGACTACGGTACCCAATTGGATTCTATATCCGTGCCAACTAGGATTTGGAAGTCTATCTATCTATCTATATATATATATATATATATATATATATATATA
>NW_026403086.1:0-461 GCF_001194135.2 Octopus bimaculoides | reverse complement strand
CTCTCTCTCTCTCTCTCTCTCTCTCTCTCTCTCGCTCTCTCTCTCTGTATTACACTCTCTGCCTGTCTAATCACATGACTAACCCGGAAATAACTTCAGAGATGTCATGCGCGTCAAAATCAAAAGTTACGTTAGTTTCAACAATTCTTTTTTATACAACGTATTAAAAAGTTGGGAAATTTTAATGAGATGTCGAGTAGCAGCGTTGTGATTGATTGATTGATTGATTGATTGATTGATTGATTGATTGATCAATCGATCTATTGATTGATTGATTGATTAATAGATAGATAGATAGATAGATAGATAGATAGATAGATAGATAGATAGAGAGAGAGAGAGAAACAAACAGACAGATACACCGACAGGCAGACAGACACAGACAGACAGTCAGATGGACAGACGGATAGACACAATTAAGATTGGTGGATAAGTTGAGGCACTAGATAAATTGTAGTAGT
>NW_026403085.1:0-733 GCF_001194135.2 Octopus bimaculoides | reverse complement strand
AATAATAATAATAATAATAATAATAATAATAATAATAATGGTAATGGTAAAAACACTGATAAAACAGGAATAAGAATAATACGGAAAATAATAGTGGTAATGATAGTAACGTAAGAATAATAGGATGAAAATAATGCGACAATGGTTAATTAATTTCGATGATTTAAAAATAATGATTAGCAACTTTAAAATAGTATTGGAATATATGTTTTTTTTTTTCACTTTCAATATTTTAAAATAATTCTTTTCGGTTTTTGAAAAAAAAAAAAGTAAGAGAAACAAAAAATGATCTTTATGTGAAATTTATATGACATATACACGCATACATGCATGAAGGAAAGACATAACGATGAATGATAGTAATAGTAGTTGTAGTAGTAGTACTACTACTAGTAGTCGTAATAGTAGTAGTAGTAATAATAATAATAATAATAATAATAATAATAGTATGACTGATAGTGATGAAAAAATGACAATAATAATAATAATAATAATAATAATAATAATGATAATGGTGGTTTAACAATATATGTCTTGTTGGTTAATGGTTCACACACATACACTCCAAATAAAATAATAATAATAAACAAAATTTCGTTAGATAATTACATTTATAAATTTTAATTGATTTATGTATTAAATGTTATTTATTGCTTTTTTTTGGTCAGATCAGTTTTGATTTGTTTTTTTTTTTGTTTTTGTTTCTTTTTGTTTTTGTATAAGAAATTTTGTC
>NW_026403084.1:0-413 GCF_001194135.2 Octopus bimaculoides | reverse complement strand
TTTGTACGTATGTATGAGTGTATGTACGTGTGTATGTGTGTGTGCATGTAGGCATGTATGTGTGTCTATGCGTATTTGTATGTATATATGTGTGTATGCACGAATGTGTATATATGTGTACGCATATATGTGTGAATATATGTATCGATGTATGCATATGTATTTGCATGTGCATTGCTCTGTATGCAAATGTGTGTATGAGTGTATGAGTGTATATCTGTATATTTTTGTAGGTGTGTATGCATGTATGTATAGATGAATGTGTTTATGTGTGTATGTATGAGAATATACATATATACATGCACACACAACAGATATATGTATATATATACCTACATATATGTATATATATGTATATATATAGATATGTATATGTATATATATACATACATATATATATATAAGTATATATA
>NW_026403083.1:0-200 GCF_001194135.2 Octopus bimaculoides | reverse complement strand
TATGACCGCGAGTCCACTGCACTAACCACTGGGCCATTGCGCCTCCACACATACATGCATACATACATATGTATCTGTGCATGTCTACATACACACATGCATACATACATACAGTTACATACATACAGATCTACAGATACATACATATATTACTCTAAGCACAAGGCCCGAAATTTTGGAGGAGGGGGCCAGTCGATTAG
>NW_026403082.1:0-317 GCF_001194135.2 Octopus bimaculoides | reverse complement strand
ATGTGTATATATATATATGTGTATATATATATATGTGTATATATATATTATGTGTATGTCTTTATGCATGAATATATTTATGTATATATGTGTGCATGCATGTATGTATGTATGTATGCATGCATGTATGTATGTATGTATGCATGTAGGCAGGTATTTATGCGTCTAACGATCAGAGTCCTCAATAAATCGTCTGATAATATCATTTGACAATTTAATATACACAGAATATTGCGAAGGACACAGTGATACGTATATGCAAGTAACGTGCTGGCTTTTAACGGAACGCATGGATTAATAAGTTTTATATAATAATC
>NW_026403081.1:213-449 GCF_001194135.2 Octopus bimaculoides | reverse complement strand
GTATGTATGTATGTATGTGTGTATATTTGTATATATGTATGTATGTATGCATGTCTATGCATGATATGTTTGTATGTGTTTGGTTTTACACACTGGAAATACACAAAACGAAACGAAATGTAGGCATTTTTTATTAACCGAAATGCTACAACGACACAACGTCAAGAGTCACGTGCTAATTCACTTATCAATCATTATACATACATACATACATACATACATACATACATACATAC
>NW_026403081.1:0-203 GCF_001194135.2 Octopus bimaculoides | reverse complement strand
ATACATACATACATACATGCATGCATACATACATACATACGTACATACGTTTTTAAAGAACATCATAGGTGATGAAGACTGGATTGTTTACAATAATGTGGAGCAAAAGAGGTCCAGAAGAGAACGAAATGAACCACTTGTAAAATTGTTTTGGTCTATCTATCTATCTATCTATCTATCTACCTACCTACCTATCTATCTAT
>NW_026403080.1:0-719 GCF_001194135.2 Octopus bimaculoides | reverse complement strand
TTCGTTCTTTATTATCTATCTATTTCTTTACCATGTAAACATAGTTCCGACAGCTTCCGTCTTCCTTGTTTGTCTTAAGGTCATGCATATCCGTTAATCGTCACATTTTATTTATTTTATTCAAGTTTATCATTTCGTTAATTCATTCTCTCTAAATTTGTGTAACCATAGTATACAAGTGCAGAAGATGCTCTCGTCTAAACTTGCTGGCTCGCGGTACGCCCACCCCCTCCACCTTTACCGGAAGTTCCTATCCTCTGTCATTCTTGGTTGTCTCCCGTGAACACTTCTAAGCGCCTAACGCCATTCCCACCCCTACCTAGGGTTTATCAATCATATAGCGCATATAAATGGTGTAGTGTTTGCAGGTTGTAGGCTATTGCTTGTTTATGAATTCTGCCAAATGCAAGCTTTCTTTTCAGGTACATGATACTGCTGTCCCTCATCCTAGGGTCTCACAGGCCCACACCTCCCACACCCTCAGAGTTGGCACACTCAACGCCAGCACACTGAAAGGTAGGTCTGGTGAGATTATTGAGATGCTTGAACGGAGACGTGTAGATTTGTGCTGCGTCCAAGAAGTAAGGTGGAGAGGAGGTTCCGCTAGGTTCCTCACAGGCAAAGAACACAGGTACAAGATTTTCTGGGTAGAGAACACTGACGGGGCCTGGGCATGGGTATACTTCTTGCAGAGAAATGGGTTGATAAGGTAATCGAGG
>NW_026403079.1:0-549 GCF_001194135.2 Octopus bimaculoides | reverse complement strand
GTGTGTGTGTGTGTGTGTATGTATGTATGTATGTATGCATGCATGTGTGTGGGTATGTATGTGTGTTTACGAGTATGTTCCATGTTTTTAGGTTAACCACACACTGACGTCTTGCAGCAATCGCACGGTGCACAATGTGCATTTTCGTCGTGTGACTTATATTAGGAATTATGAATAGACGTCTCTCAAAATGACAATAACGTGTCATGGTTTCTCTTTTGAATTATTTTCGTTAACTTCCTGGCACCTCTGTCAGTGCTTTGCACGAGTTGTACTATTCACATTTAGCCGATAGCTATTCCATCACAACATTCAGCTTGTCGCAGTGTGTGCACCAGCTGTGCTTCTTATACAGCTTACATCTCTACAATCTATGTTAAGTGAAGACAAGCTAACTTCTTTCATAAAACAGCTTTCCGGAATACGTGTGCGACATTTTAAAACCTCTTGTCATTCCTGAGTTTAAATGAAAAGTTTACTTATACAAACAGAGAATGTCTCACATATAAAGACATGTACGCTAACAAGCACATACACACACGTATATAT
>NW_026403078.1:0-939 GCF_001194135.2 Octopus bimaculoides | reverse complement strand
CACACACACACACACACGTTCATGTAGTTTTTTTGCAAGATTCCTGATGTGAAATTGTTCGTTGAAACTGATGTTATACTTAAGTTTGGTCATACTTTGACAATTAAGCGCAAATATTTGGACTACACTTCAGCTTCTTCAATATTATTATCTTATTTTCTATGTTACACGTCCTGTGACCTCTTCAGTAACTCTGCATCCTACGTGGCTCCTCCTGTCGTGTTCATTTCATTCTCTCATGAGTTTGTGCAATCCAAGTGCTGAATTTTTTATCGAGTCACTCTGCCTCTCTCTCTTATAGGTCTCCTAATGTACTGTTCCAAAATCTTTCTCCTGGCCAAGGTTAACTCTGCTTCTATTCGGCCGCTTGTCTTTTCTGGGATATTAGCCCATATTCTGAAAAGTAGGGTTGAATTAATGCAACTTATATCGTTTATACCAGTTTATCTCGTTTATACCATCTGTATTATTTTCTTCTCGCCCAACATTTCTCTGATTACTGTCTCTCTGGTTGTCTCTATTATTATTTCTGTTGTTGCTGTTGTTTTTGGTGGTGGTGGTGGTGGTGGTGCTGCTTCTGCTGGTGGTAGCGGTCGTCGTGTTTGTGTTTCTGTGTGAATTGTTGTTTCTAATATTGTTTATGTTATTTTGTGACTATATCGCTGTCTTCCTTGTTGATATCCTTGTTGAGACACTATTATGCCTATTTCAATTATTATTATTATTATTATTATTATTCTAATTATTATTACTGTTGTTGTTGCTGTTGTTGTTGTTGTTGTTAGTAGTAGTAGTAGTAGTAGACTCAGTAGCAGCAGCAGAAGTAGCAGTATTAGTCGCAGCAGCAACAACATCTTCATCTGAGCCCGAACATTTGATCATCCTCGATGTGAACTGACTGAAGTACCAGGTCATCCCATAAGTTCTGTCCGAATTTTG
>NW_026403077.1:0-360 GCF_001194135.2 Octopus bimaculoides | reverse complement strand
TATATATATATATATATATATATATATATATATATATGTATGTATCTACGACTGTAGGTTTACCTGAATACATACATACATACATACATACATAATTAAATACATACATACCTACAAAGATATATACATGCATACATATGAGGATATGTAGGCGAATGTATGTGCGTGTGTGTATAAGGCTTTGTTGGTCGAAACTTCGAAGTCAGTGTCAAAACTGTTCATCTTTAAGCATAATAAATTTGTACTCTACAGAAACATAGACTAAGCGATCGGATTAATGTAAAATTGCTTTTATAACTAAACACAGAAACAGACGTTATTATATATATATATGTGTGTGTATATATATATATATATATA
>NW_026403076.1:0-259 GCF_001194135.2 Octopus bimaculoides | reverse complement strand
CGGGCTACGTGTTGTGTTCTTGAGCAAGATACTTTATTTCACGTTGCTCCAGGTAACTCATCTGTAGAAATGAGTTGCAACGTCACAGGTGCCAACCTGTATCGGCCCCTTTGCCCTTCTCTTGGATAATATCAGTGTCGTGGAGAGGGGAGGCTGGTATTCGTAGGCCACTACTAGCCTTCCACAAACACCCTTGCCCGGACTTGTGCCTCGGAAGGTAACTTTCCAGGTGCAATCCCATGGTCATTCAGGACCGAAG
>NW_026403075.1:0-398 GCF_001194135.2 Octopus bimaculoides | reverse complement strand
TATTATTATTATTATTATTATTATTATTATTATTATTATTATCATCGCATACATCCGTTGCTTTTTTTTTATATAAAATACAATTATGTAATTTATTATTTTCTTCTATTTTTCGATGATTCTCTCACAAGTCAACAATATTTCTTCTTCAAATGAATTTGAGCAATTGTCCCCTCCATGTGTGAGTGTGTGAATGTTTGTGTGTGTGTGTGTGTGTGTGCGCGCATGTGTGTCCCTCGTTTTTCTTTTTTTGCAATTTTAATTATTCTTACACACTAATAGAATTGAAATATTTCGTACATATTTGGTATACACACATCTATATATATGTGTGCATGTGTTTGTATCTATATATGTATATATATATTCATATATATATATATATATATATATATATA
>NW_026403074.1:0-362 GCF_001194135.2 Octopus bimaculoides | reverse complement strand
AACCTTCTGATTTTTTTAATGTGCTAGTTTCCTGGTATTAAATTGATATTGATTGATATCGAATTTTTACCCTATTATGTTAATTAACCATAATCACATTTCTCAAAGTTGGTAAATTCAAAGCAGAAATTATTTTCTGCAGAGATATTTCCGGATTCAGCACGCCAAAACTAAGACTTTTGAATTTTAATCTTTATAATGGATAGAATCACGTGCACGTTTTCACTGGTTGGAGACAACTAGCACGAGATTCTGTTTGATTATAATAATATCAGCAATTTGTACTGATGATAAATAGATACTTTAATTTCAAAGTATTGATTTTGAAACTATAGTCTACGGATAACCGAGGTATTTATAAT
>NW_026403073.1:0-334 GCF_001194135.2 Octopus bimaculoides | reverse complement strand
ATATATGCATGTGTATGTAAGATATTGACTGCTTTAATGGCGTGTATAACTCAATACTTCTAGTAGAGTAAATATTTTTCTATAGCTTTAAAATAGAGACGGATAGAAGTGGCTTCGAAGTCATTGTCAATCCTATTCAAGGTAATACATATTGCGCACAATCATAATTACATAAGCTCACACATAAATACCTGTGCCTGCACATACACACACACACACGAATGTTCGTATATACATATGTGTATATATGTATAGATGTAAAGATATGTACGTGTGTGTATATATATATAAACCTATACACACATACATAAATTTATATATATATATATATATA
>NW_026403072.1:0-440 GCF_001194135.2 Octopus bimaculoides | reverse complement strand
ACTTGCTTCTCAACCATGAGCTCTTTTTAGCTTGCGGCCACTAACATTATTATCTCTCATATGAGTATTAATGTTCTTTATATGTATTTAAACATTTTATTCACTTACTTCGTTTTCTCAGTGTGGTTTGGGCATTGAAACGAACAGAGGCATCGGTTGAAGTGATATATAGGTTTGTCATGAGTAGGCTTGGCTGAAGAGAATCAAGTGTTTTTGGCGCTAAATTCGAAATCACGATACCAGGTTAACTGGCATTCCTTCTTGTACTTTTGCAGGTGAGACGCAATCCTTATTCACTTTCGTTTTTTTTTTTCCAAGCTTGCCTGTGAAAATCTGGTCTCAATTTTTGTGGCTTCGGAGTGTTTTGACTCCTGTTTTTAGCAAAGCTGGTGCTTCATAGCTCCCTTGTTATGCATAATTATTATATATATATATATATA
>NW_026403071.1:0-289 GCF_001194135.2 Octopus bimaculoides | reverse complement strand
TATGAGACAAAATATATATATATCTGTGTATGTGCATATGCGTCCGTGTATGTGTGTGTGTGCGTGTGGGTGCGTGCGTGTTCTTCTGTGGTTAAGAAGCTGGTAATGTAACCGCATGTTTTCGCGTTCAGTTCTCTATAGTTCCTTCGACAACGACTCCACCATTAGTTTCAGCAAAAGCATGATTTGGAATTTTACCATGTGGATTCATATTGGTATGCAGAGCGTTTGGGTCAGCAGTTTGCATATCTATCTATCTATCTATCTATCTATCTATCTATCTATATAT
>NW_026403070.1:0-231 GCF_001194135.2 Octopus bimaculoides | reverse complement strand
AATTTAAAATGCAGAACAATCCTCAGCTGCACAAAGACATAGAATTTAATGAAATTAGAACAGATGGACACGTTAGTATAATTATACCTAAAATCTCCAAGAAGTTAAGTATAATTATAGTAATGTGTCCATGTGTGGTAATTTCATTAAATTCTTTGTCTTTTAATTTCATTAAATTCTATGTGCAGCTGAGGATTGCTCTGCATTTTAAATTGATGTAATAATTGCATT
>NW_026403069.1:2921-3154 GCF_001194135.2 Octopus bimaculoides | reverse complement strand
CATCCAGCATATTTCATGAAATGTTTACCTTACTATTGTCAATGTTCTTTATGTTTCTACTGCTATAGTTTCTGTCCCTACAATATAATGTTCAACACCTCCTCTTCCTTCTACTACTTCGACTACTACTATAAATAGTAGTAGCGGTGTAGGTGTTGGTGGGGGTCATGTGGGTAGTAGTAGTAGACGGACACACACACACACACACACACACACACACACACACACACACA
>NW_026403069.1:1331-1480 GCF_001194135.2 Octopus bimaculoides | reverse complement strand
ATTATAAGAAAACTATTTCAGCTACGACGTAAAAGTGTACCAAACTCCACGCGCTTTATACACAATAGATATTTATTGAACTCATTTGTATATTTGTACGTAAAACGCACACACCGATATCATGTATGTGGAAGAAGGTCTTGCACGCC
>NW_026403069.1:798-1109 GCF_001194135.2 Octopus bimaculoides | reverse complement strand
TGTGTGTGTGTGTGTGTGCGTGCGTGTATGGAGATACCATTATGTAGACGAAAATATGTATTCGATGCTGAACACAAATCTCTTTAAAACTAATTCAATAACTTCTTAAAACCAATTCAATAACTTCTTATTAAGACTGCCCTTTCTTTTGCCACTGTTCTGAAGACACCGATATTATTCTGTACACATTCATCTCTGAATATTTAGTAACTTTTAATTCCCCCAGGTCTCCTTTTAATATAAGGTTTTACTTCTTCATTTACAACTAAACTTAGATCTGCTTTAATGCTTCATAAATTTTATTGGTTTCA
>NW_026403069.1:0-738 GCF_001194135.2 Octopus bimaculoides | reverse complement strand
GTTCACCTATCGCGGTTTATTATTTAAGCTTACGTCGATTACTCTGTGGTGTTTTTGCATCTATAATAAAATAGGCAGCCGTGGCAACCAGACGTGTCTTTTCATCGCTGTACTTAGTAAGTAGTTGAAGAAACGGAAGCCAACTCAACTCGAACATTTCAATTCTTGCGAAAGCTGCGACATGAAACGGACAGAACTTTAAAACTGACTCCATAGTACCTGCAATAACCTTTGGAAAAACAAATAATTTCGTGTGAGTACAGTGTAACTTTCTCTTGTGATTTTATTAAATACATACGCACGTACACATGCATCCTGCGATTTTATTAAATTCATTGAGCAGTCAGAACTTACACACACACTTTTGACTTTTCACTGTTTAAATTTAACGGCCATATATACAAGATTATACCCATCAAACTATCACAAAATTTCGCAAAACTCAAATACCATTCACTTTCGAAATCATTTTTTTCCATCATATAGCGAAAAAGAAATACCACCTCAATTATTGACTAGCAAAACAAGCGAAGGAAACGACACACACACAGGCACACACATACGTCCGGCTTCTTTCAGTCTCCGTCAACTAAATCCAGTCACAAGGCTTTGGCCAACCCGAGGCTATAGTAGGAGACACTTGCCTAAGATGCCACGTAGTGGGACTGAACCCGGAACCATGTGGCTGATAACCAAGCTAATTACTACACAGCAAGTCCTGCGCCTATATATATATAT
>NW_026403068.1:113-222 GCF_001194135.2 Octopus bimaculoides | reverse complement strand
CCTTAGATATTCTTAATGATAAATGGCAAGAATAATCTCTCAATGGTAAATACCCAAATAGAGCTAATAGTGCTGATGTTGACAAAGCCCTTACCCATCAATGGTTAGT
>NW_026403068.1:0-103 GCF_001194135.2 Octopus bimaculoides | reverse complement strand
AGCTAATAGTGCTGATGTTGACAAAGCCCTTACCCATCAATGGTTAGTGGATACTGGCTTAAAATCAGAAACAGAAGGGTTTATCATAGCAGCCCAAGATCAA
>NW_026403067.1:0-221 GCF_001194135.2 Octopus bimaculoides | reverse complement strand
AAAAGACAACAAGAAGCAAAAGGGAGAATGAAACACTGGGACCTTACCTTATCGACCGTGACGGAGTAAACGATCGCTCCAGATCAAAACACATCTTCTACGTAAGCCGTCTATCTTTGAACTGACCCCACGTGCTCGCTGTCCACCGTGTGTGGCCAACTTCCACCAACCCTTCCGGTCTGGCCCTTCCGGTCTGTCTTCACTTCCGTTTGCTTCATCTG
>NW_026403066.1:0-242 GCF_001194135.2 Octopus bimaculoides | reverse complement strand
ATATATGTATGTATGTATATATATAGATAGATAGATACCGACAAACAGAAATATACACGCATGAATATACATACATACGTATGTATACACTGGTATGTGTGTTTGTGTGTAGACAGATACAGATGTGTGTGTGTGTGTATGCATATGTGTGCTTGCATCTATGTCCGCATATATGTGCGTATATGTATACGCATATATATATATATATACTAACATAAATACATACCTGCGCATGTGACATC
>NW_026403065.1:120-226 GCF_001194135.2 Octopus bimaculoides | reverse complement strand
TATATAGGGAGAAGAGATAGTCATAATAATAATAATACTAACAACATGAAAAATATTACTAATAACAGCAATAACACTGACAAGAATAAGAACACGAACAACAATA
>NW_026403065.1:0-110 GCF_001194135.2 Octopus bimaculoides | reverse complement strand
ACTAATAACAGCAATAACACTGACAAGAATAAGAACACGAACAACAATAACAGTAATGATATGAATAATAATAATAGTAATAATAATAGTGATAATGATAATAATACTGA
>NW_026403064.1:0-388 GCF_001194135.2 Octopus bimaculoides | reverse complement strand
ACACACACACACACACACACACACACACACACACACACACTAATATATATGTGAATGAGTATATATGTCTATATGTATGCATGTATGTATATATATATATATATGTATGTTTATGTGTGTGTAAATATATATATATACAATAATATACATGTGTGAGTCTGTATGTATATATGTATGCGTGTATATATGTATAAATATGTATGTATGTATATGTATGTATATATATATATGTACATATATATTTGTATATATATATGTACATATATATATGTGTGTGTATATATGTATATATACATATTTGTATATCTGTGTATATGTATATACATATTTGTATATACATGTGTATATATATATATATATGTATATATATATATGTGTATATATGTAT
>NW_026403063.1:0-599 GCF_001194135.2 Octopus bimaculoides | reverse complement strand
AAAATAAAATTGAAATTAAAATTAAGAATGAAATTCATAGTTTACTGTTAATTCTTGCATGCGCACGTGGTCCTTTCCTTGAACATGGCAATCCCAACTTGTTCTTTTAGTAGATTACTACTATCTGTTTTAGTAAATTAAATAGTGGTCAGGGAGGGATTCTAGGAGAGGTTGTAGCTGTTGAATAACTAGCAGCAGTCATGATAATAACCATAGTAGTAGTAGTAATGGTAGTCATCGTTGTGAAGTTGTTCCCCCCTATGGTTTTAATAGAAATCTGGTTCTTCGATCCCCTTTGTTTATTTCTTATGAATAACTTGCAAATTTACGTATAAAAATATTAAAATATATATGAAAGTCTCAGTGTTGCTAGAATTTAGACTTGGTTGGTATTTTCTTATAAAATTTCTTTGCTATTAGCAAAGAAATTGATTTTGGCTAGCATTGTCTTTGAATTTGTATAGAGGAAACATTGTGAATTTGGGAAATTTGTTGTAAGCACATTCTTCGATGTGCAGGCTGAGAGGTATTTTCCTGTTTTCTGGGATACTAATTTGGGATTTGTGTACCGCCATCCTCTGACGTAGGCTGTTTTTAGT
>NW_026403062.1:0-625 GCF_001194135.2 Octopus bimaculoides | reverse complement strand
TTGTATATTATTTATTTCCTGTCTACACATACTAATATATACAATCTACTATAATAAATATGTTGTTAAACAGAGATTTTCCATCTTGAAAATCACATAATTGGTAGATTAGAAACGAAATTATTCGTTTTCAGAAAGACTTAAATATATATGATGGAGTACCGAAAACATTAAATTCTGAAATCTATATTCTGAATGGCGCCAGTGAAGAATTCGCCAAACACCAGAATTATGTCATAAAAATAGTTGCTAGTATACAGCTGATCTATTAGTCATTACAAGTATTATCTACTCCACCACACCCAACGCGTCTTCCAATATTCAGACAAACTGGAGACTTGTTGACTTATTTTTTATTACCACTTTATGTGATTTCACGGACTTAAATGCTTATACGTTTACACTTCATGACTTTTAAGGACACCCAAGATCAGGAAACGATGATTTTAATCTTTAGCTGTCTCATTTGAGTACGCTCTCACAAAGGATGCCTAAAAATAAGTATATATGCAAGTATGGATGTATAAATATATGTATTTCATTTTCATTTTCATTTTATCTAGTTTCAGCTCATGAGCTGGGGCACCGCCATTTGGTGTTGCTACACAATTTTACTTCATGAATT
>NW_026403061.1:254-553 GCF_001194135.2 Octopus bimaculoides | reverse complement strand
TCCACTCGTTTACTTATTTATTTTTCTAAAATTTTCGTTGCGTCTTGCAATAGTTGTTGACTCCATTATCCAAGCTGCGTTCTTTTGTTTGTGTGCATGTGTGTGGGTCAGTGTGTGTGTACGTTTGTATGTACGTATTCTGCATATACATGTGTTTGGGTGTTTTTATGTGTGAATGTGTGTGTGTGTATTTTCAAGTGTGTGTACCTTTGTCTACTTGTGTGCACATGTCTGAGTATGTCTCTTTGTGTGTATAGGTTTTTGTGACTATGTATTGTGTCTGTATGTATGAATGTGTA
>NW_026403061.1:0-187 GCF_001194135.2 Octopus bimaculoides | reverse complement strand
GTGTGTATGTGTGCTTGTCTGTTCATATTACCTATGTACCTATCCGTCTGCATGTCTATCTGTTTACTTTCATATCCAATTGCCTTCAAACATGTGCATATACATATACATATACATACACACATATACATACATCTATCTACATAACAGCCCACAAACTATTGTACCTGTATATAAATATAAACTG
>NW_026403060.1:0-368 GCF_001194135.2 Octopus bimaculoides | reverse complement strand
AAGTAGACTGACGTATATTTATGTAAGTGTGTACCTGAGAGTGTATGTATAACATGGCATAGATATACAGACATAAATGGATATACGTAATGTAATATATGTGCGTTTGTCTATTCGTGTGTGTACTGTAAGTGTGTGCATTCAAGTGATATACATATAAATGTATATTCATATGTATGAGGTAAAGTTATGTACCACATAGAGTTTATATACACTCACATTAAATATATGTGTATGTGTATGCATAACTGTCTATATTAGTAAGTACCTGCGTGTATACAGTACTCATTTTTACCGTTCGACATTTACGTGTGTGTGTGTGTATAGATATATGTATATATGTATGTATGTATGTATGTATGTATGTA
>NW_026403059.1:0-225 GCF_001194135.2 Octopus bimaculoides | reverse complement strand
TCCTCTCTTGTTAGAAGTAAAGATAATTGGCTCACTAGAGTCAATTTTACTAACCTCTAAATTTCTTTGTTCTGATCAAATATACACTATTCTGGTAAATCCATTCAGTCAACTGAAATAGTTGCAGAACTACTATAAATGTTTTTGCTCCATGGATTGTAAACTATGTTAAATAATTTTGAATGTCCTTTATTTTGAAGTTCATGAATTCATCTGATGAAAACG
>NW_026403058.1:0-789 GCF_001194135.2 Octopus bimaculoides | reverse complement strand
TAGATAGACTGATAGTCAGACAGATAGAGAGATGGATGACTATCAGTCTATCTATCTCTCTCTCTATCTGCCTGTCTATCTATCTATCTGCTTATACATCTTCCATTGTCTCCAAAAAAACAAAAAAACAAAACAATGTTCTGTTATAAACAAAACCCCAAAAAACATCTGTTTTATATAAATAAGCAATATCTCTGTATTTTCACAGAATTATATTTGACAAGTTCGAAAGACGAACGAAAGCGGTAATATATGTATAAAATAAATGAAAGAAGTTATTCCAAAATTCTGACGACTTTTTTTCAATATTTAATTCTGTACATCACACCTAACACTCTATACACACACACACACACACACACACACATATATATACATAAATCTATACATGTAAATATATGCATATACATATATATACATGTATATATATACACACAATATATGGGAGAATTTACGAAAAGAACAACAGACGAGGACAGGTGGTATAAACAACAAAAGGATGTATTAGTTTAACTCTCGGGAATACAGAAAGTCTTTAACGTTTCGAGTTACGCTCTTCAACAGAAAGAATACGGAGAAAACAAAGAGAAAAACACGGAGGAAAAAAATTGAATGTTTTGGTCAGCAATCTATCATGGCGACTGCCGGACAGAAAGTTCACGCAGGAGAGCTAAGAAAAAGGGGAGATAGCAAAAGGGGAAAGAAACGGTGACCCAAATATGAGGAGCTGTGTGTGTGTGAGAGAGAATGCTGGTGATCTTGACGTATGTATGTGTGAAAAAATGGGGA
>NW_026403057.1:0-308 GCF_001194135.2 Octopus bimaculoides | reverse complement strand
CAGGAGTGGCTGTGTGGTAAATAGCTTGCTTACCAGCCACATGGTTCCGGCTCCATTCCCACTGCGTGGCACCTTGGGCATGTGTCTTCTACTATAGTCTCGGGCCAACCAAAGCCTTGTGAGTGGATTTGGTAGACGGAAACTGAAAGAAGCCCGTCGTATATATATGTGTGTGTGTGTGTGTGTGTGTATGTATGTATGTATGTATGTATGTGTGTGTATGTGTTTATGTGTCTGTGTTTGTTCTCCCAACATCGGTTGACAACCGATGCTAGTGTGTTTATGTCCCCGTAACTTAGCGGTTCGGC
>NW_026403056.1:0-202 GCF_001194135.2 Octopus bimaculoides | reverse complement strand
ACATTATAGTAAGAATGGATACATAAGAGTGGAAGACCACAGGAACAATACCGTATATTCAACGCAAGATTTAATATACATGTGTATGTGTGTGTCTGTGTTTAATTCATTCTAGAATCAATAAATGCATAGTTTTAAGTCTCTAAAATGTGTAAAAAGTAAGGTAAAATAAAGTATACAGGCATATACAACGATATAAACT
>NW_026403055.1:0-292 GCF_001194135.2 Octopus bimaculoides | reverse complement strand
CATATATATACACGACGAGCTTCTTTCAATTTCCGTCAACCAGATCCACTCACGATGTTTTAGTTGGCCTGATGCTATAGTAGAAGACACTTTCCCAAGGTACCACGCAGTAGGGCTGAACCCGGAACCATGTGGTTGGGAAGCAAACAAGACTTGTTACCACTCAGCCACTCCTGCGCCTATTTGCTTTTACAATACTATCATTGTAGCAGTTGATTTTCGTATTTGTTATTGCAAGACACACATACATACATACATATTTACATACATACATACATACATACATACATAC
>NW_026403054.1:0-629 GCF_001194135.2 Octopus bimaculoides | reverse complement strand
CCATCTAAGGTTAAAATTAATCTTGTCGTCCTTAAGCTCCCAAATTCTACAAGATAATGAAGTGTTGTTAGCCTTATGTCTGAGTCTAAACGAAGATCTATGGTTATAAAATCTAGATTTCCAGGATGAAGAGCATCCAAGGTAGGTGAGGGTGTTAGTTTCCGTGATAATTTCGCAGGAGTATATTACGTTTTTAGCTAAGCAGTTTCCACGTAAGGGACATGTCGAAGGTGTTACACAATTGCAACCGATTTTATAATTGTTAGGTCGTCTTGTGCTTACATTTGTGGGGTAGCTGCTTATAGTATTATTATTGCTGCTACCTCTATTTAGGTTGTTCGAAGTTACTTCACCTCGATTCGTTCTGCCGTTAACATTGGTATTATACGTATTATTTCTATTAGTAATAGAAATTTTTTCTTCTCAGTATTTTATATTCCTTATTTTATTTCTTATTTTATATTATTTCATTTTTGTTGTATTGTTTTAACCACCAACTTATTCCTTCCTTTAACACTACCCTTCTAACTAATATTAAATAGTAATGTTTACTTAGCGTTCACTACACACTGAATTGTAGCAAGGTATGGACGGATTCCGGAGTACCGAGGAAATTATGTATAAATATA
>NW_026403053.1:0-216 GCF_001194135.2 Octopus bimaculoides | reverse complement strand
TTATTTTATGAACCTGAAAGAATGAAAGGCAAAGTTGACTTCAGTGGGATTTGAAATCAGAATGCAAAGAGCCAGAACAAATTTCACAAGGCATTTTCCTCATTGCTCTGGCAATTCTGTCACTTTCTAGCATACACCAGGCTACCAATTTGTAGAGGGGGGTATATCTCTTTTACTCTTTGACTTGTTTCAGTCATTTGACTGCGGCCATGCTGG
>NW_026403052.1:0-497 GCF_001194135.2 Octopus bimaculoides | reverse complement strand
CCTATCACAGTGGACGCATTAGGTATGATGAAAAAATATTCAGAAAAATATATAACAAAAGCACCAGGACTAATAAATATATACAACATACAGAAAATAGCACTACTGGGCACTGCACACATACTACGCAAGACACTTTCAATACAGTAACCATAAGAGCACCACAGCAAACCACAGCACATACCCAAGGCGCACAGAGCTGCGCTCGGTAGTGAGGTGAAAGCACGTTATAAAAATTAAACTACTGAATAATAATAATAATAATAATAATAATAATAATAATAATAATAATAATAATAATAATAATAATAATCGGTGGCCGGATATTGCCATATTGAGTATGAGAGACAAATACTGTCAGATCCTTGATGCAGCGATAGCAAATGGCATGAGTATTGTGAGCAAAGAGGTTGAAAAAATTACCAAGTACTCCGAATTGAAAGTGGAAATAACAAGACTATGGAATGCGAGAGGGTAGTGTAAAAGTGATACCAGTG
>NW_026403051.1:0-293 GCF_001194135.2 Octopus bimaculoides | reverse complement strand
AAGCAGTGCTCCAGCATGGCCACAGTCAAATGACTGAACCAAATAAAAGAATATATCTCAAAGATATATTTTTATAACCGGACGTAAATATGCATATATATATGTGTATGTATATATATATGTTCCGTTGTCTGTAGTTCATTGTTCTAACGTCCTGTACCCTGATATGCATCTATATACACATGTAGATGTCAGTATGTACATATATATTCTTTGTATTATATATATATCATCATCATCATCAACCCGGTGCAAGCTATGGACACATAAGAGGTGCAGCAACATCAAAGGCA
>NW_026403050.1:1036-2241 GCF_001194135.2 Octopus bimaculoides | reverse complement strand
GTTGCACATTTCATGTGCTTACTCCGGTATATATATATATATATATACGTTTGAGTGTGTTTATACATCTACGTACATGTCTATATATATGTGTGTGTGTGTGAGTGTCTCATCCTCACTTCCATCACTCCGTGCACCCACACATCCACTGCTCACCCCATCCCGTCTTTTGTCTCTCAGTCCCATGCCCCTCTCCTATTTCACTTTCTCTCTCCCTCTCCCTCTCTCACTCCTTCTCTCCCTCTCTCTCTCTCTCTCTCTCTCTCTCTCTCTCTCTCTCTCTCTCTCTCTCTCTCTCTCTCTCTCTCTCTTTCTATCGATTTATCGCGCCAACTGCACTCTATCACAGAGGATGTTCATTCTTCAGACGGTCACCATTCATTGAGCATAATGCACGTCATAGCATAATGCACGTCATAGCATAATGAGCGTAGTCGACTGATCATACATTTTAGATTTATATCCACTGCATATACGTATGTGTTTGTATAAATGCGTGTCTGTATATGTGTGTGCGCTCGCGCGTTGAGGGAAGTGTGTGGGGTGTTTGTGTGTTTGTATGTGTGCGCGTGTTTGTATGTGTGCGTGTTTGTGTTTGTGTGTTAGTATGTGTGCGTGTGTTTGTGTGTGTGTGTGTGTGTTATATGTATGTATCTATAAGTATATGTATGAATATGTATTTATGCAGACGCGTGGCTTAGTGGTTAGGATATTCGGCTCACAATCGTACGGTCGTGAGTTCAATTCCCTATGATGCTTTGTGTCCTTAAGACATTTAATGTCACATTGCTCCAGTCGACGCGGCGGGCAAGGTTGAGTGCTACCGGTCTTTCACAGGGCCAGTCTTGAACAGGCTCTGTAAGTATACACACCATGGAGGGGCAGAGTGGGTTGGACGAAGCAGGAGAAGACACGTGGGATGGAAGAGTCACTGAGGATGTCACAGATGTGTGACGAAAGATTTCCAGTCAATTTGACAAAATAAAATAAGAACAAATCTATAGTGCGAGTATTTATTCGGCAAGAAAATAAAAATGACCATCCTGAATTATAACAATATCTGTTTAAAAGCACGATTTCATTACAGGAATCTTGCAAAACAAATTCATAAACGCATATATATATATATACGTTAACTTAATACTTTACATATACCACGTCCGCGCATCGTTGTATTTTTTTGTGTTTGTTCTTTGTTCTTTGGG
>NW_026403050.1:0-794 GCF_001194135.2 Octopus bimaculoides | reverse complement strand
ATATATATGTATGTATGTATGTATGAATGTATGTACGTATGTATATGTACTTGATATCATAAGAATTCATAAAAGTTCCAAAGCAAATGAAAGGTTTTTATTTGGAACAATGGATCTAGAAGCACATAAAGCTATGAACAACAGCATGTGAATAGATTGGGTTCAAAAACCCTTTTGCTTAGAAAAAGTTGAAGACCTTTAGACAGACACACTGACACGCAGACATGCAGATAGTCAAACAGACAGACAGACAGATAAACAGACAGATAGATAGATAGATAGATAGATAGATAGATAGATAGATAGATAGATAGATAGATAGATACATTTATTTCTTTATTAGCCACACAGGGCTGAACACAGAGTGGACAAATTACAAAGTAGAGCTTTTCTTTTGGGGGAGGAGAAGGAAGGAAAAAAGGAGGGTAGATTTTCGAGCAAAAGGGATCGTAAAAAAAAATGATCAATAGGCATCGTGTATCACAGGAATGTCATGATGTAAAGTGTAAAGGGGGAAACAGATTAGGTTTATCCGTGGGAAGAAAAGCTTACGGAAAAGACCACGGTAACCTTGGCCAATAATGTCATGCAGAAAAGCACCTTACAGTGACTCTCTTTTTACCTTTTTCTCGGGTTCATAGGGTTATGCTCAAGGTGGCTCCATCATTCACACGTGCCATCCTTGCTACATTCACCCATCTTTTCTTGAAGCATTCAGTAGACAGAACTTCCCACTCTACTCTCACCTTCCTCTTCAAATGATACTTGAAAAAGTTGATGAGAGATTCACCAGA
>NW_026403049.1:0-230 GCF_001194135.2 Octopus bimaculoides | reverse complement strand
GACATCGGAATATGAAGCAAAACTCCGAGCTGTCGATTTTTCTCAAACTGTTCAGCACATGCCAGAGTAGAGAACAGGCATAAATTGATAATTATGATGACGTGACGATGATGATGACGATATTGATGATGATGACAACGACGACTTATGCATCAATGTATATATGTTAACATATGTACAAAGGGTGTTCATTAACGATTTCTCCTTACCCACTTCTCAAGAAATGGGAT
>NW_026403048.1:0-312 GCF_001194135.2 Octopus bimaculoides | reverse complement strand
ATATGCATACAAATGGATATATAGATATTAAAAACAGGAATGTATACATGAATATATGTAGATATGTATGTATGTATACGTACAAGTAACATACGTAATACATACAATGATATATGTACAAATGTGCTAGCGTTTGCATGTGCGTATATATATATCTATTAGTGAGCGGGTAATGGTATATGAATGTTACAGAAAATGTCTATCTCTTAGTTTTTATATATACGTGGGTGTCTTATTGCGAGTATGTATAAATATATGCATGTATGTATGTGTGTATATGTATATATATATATATATATATGTGTGTGTGTG
>NW_026403047.1:0-245 GCF_001194135.2 Octopus bimaculoides | reverse complement strand
TGTGTGTGTGTGTGTGTGTGTGTGTGTGTGTTTATATATATATGTTTACATATATACATATGTATGTATATGTCTGTATACATATACGTATGTATGCCATTATTCAGCTTTATTTCAAGATTTCATGCCAATAGAGACAGACTCCTTCGTTGGAATTTCAACATCAACAACAGGGTATTTTTGTTTGGTTGTTTCCATGTATGTATGTATGTATGTATGTATGCATGCATGCATGCACGTATGTA
>NW_026403046.1:0-378 GCF_001194135.2 Octopus bimaculoides | reverse complement strand
GCATCTCCAGACCTCTTTCTTTGCATCCTCATTTAATCCAAGCGTACCATATATATATATACACACACATACATATATACACACACATATAAATACAAACATACACATATTTTAATGTATACTCTTACTTGTTTGTCATTTGACTGCGGCCATGCTGGAGTACCGCCTTTAGTCAAGCAAATCAACCCCAGGACTTATTCTTTGTAAGCCTGGTACTTATTCAATCTGTCTCTTTTACGGAACCGCTAAGTTACGGGGACGTAAACACACCAGCATCAGTTGTCAAGCGATGTTGGGGGGATGAACACAGACACACAAACATACACACACACACACTCATATATATATCTACGTATATATACGACGGGCTTCTTTCAG
>NW_026403045.1:0-436 GCF_001194135.2 Octopus bimaculoides | reverse complement strand
ATGTAAATAATGCATGAATTAACCTTTCAAATCCTGATGATACTTTGATACTCTGCTTCCCTACTGTAAATTTAAACGGTCTGACGTACTTTCGAAATTTAGCAATGTCTCTTAGAGATACAATGATTATTACCTTCACAATATTTTCATTCCGAAACGGAACAATGAAATTAGTTTCAGTAGATTTAGATACGTGGATTTTATTGGTATTAAACGTTGAATGTTCGCGACTCGACTACTTGGCGTCACATATATGCATAGATGAATATATATACATGCGAAGATAGTTGAGGCATCTGCAAAAGAACAAATATTTCATTACACATGCTATTATTGTAGACATTGACACACGTGTATACGCAAAAGCACGCACGCATATACACACATAAACACATACGCATGATATATATATATATATATATATATATATATATAT
>NW_026403044.1:151-339 GCF_001194135.2 Octopus bimaculoides | reverse complement strand
AAGTGTATATATATGTGTTGTGTTTTTATATATGTTTGTGTATATTGAGTATATTTGTATTTACATGTACGTATAAAGATATATATTTGTGAGTATAGATGTATATTTTTATATATATTGTGTGTGTGAGTGAGTGCATGAGTGTAGTTTTGTTTTATAATATTCCTTATTTATATATTTATTTGAGT
>NW_026403044.1:0-117 GCF_001194135.2 Octopus bimaculoides | reverse complement strand
TAGTTATGAGTATTTTTGTGTATATGTATATGTATATGTATATTTATGTACGTACTTATGTAAATGCGTATATATATATATGTATATATATGGGTATAAGTATATATGTGAGTGTGT
>NW_026403043.1:0-722 GCF_001194135.2 Octopus bimaculoides | reverse complement strand
CACACACACACACACATAGAATGAGACTGAATCTGGAATAATGTGGTTGGGAAACAAACCTCTTACCACACAGCCGCGCCAGCGTTTTATTAATGTTCATGTTATAACTGGTATTCAATTTTATACGTTGTCATCAACTAATTTTGCTGGTTTTGTCGTTGGTATGTTTCATATCGTGGTTTTTGTTATTTCTGTAACATTTGCCTACTTGTTTCGCAGCAATTTCCTTTTGCGGGGAGTAGTAAGAGGAAGAGTTTATCCTCTTTTCTTATACCCCTAATTGTTGTTGTTGTTGTCATCGTCGTGGTTGTTGATGTTGTTCTTGTGGTTTTTGTTGTCGTTATGTTTGTCTTCTATGATGTCGTTTGTAACGTCGCTTATCTTTATAGGACGATATTTTTTTCTCTCTCTGTCTACAATAGTTTCTTATGGGATATTTACGTATGTGTATGTATGTGTATGTATGTGTGTGTGTATATATATATATATATATATATATATATATATATATATTATAAATATAGATAGATAGAAAGATAGATAAATAGATAGACAGACAGACAGACAGAGATATACACATACATTACTATGGACGTACATACGTGCAATATGTATGCGTCTACTATTTCTATGTTTATATCTATCTATCTATCCATTCATCTAACTATACTTCAATGTGTGTATATAATTTTATGTATGTATAGATGCACATGCATATGTGT
>NW_026403042.1:0-222 GCF_001194135.2 Octopus bimaculoides | reverse complement strand
TACACTATACATATAAATATATATATAAGTATATCTATTTTTGTATACATACATATCTGTGCTTCCATACACTTACATGCATGCAAATATATGTGCATCTCAATATATCTACTTCTCTCTCTCTCTCCCTCTATCTCTGTTTCTCTCTCCATCTTCCTATATACACACACACATATATATATGTATATATGTTTGTAGCTATGTCTGTATGTATTTAAAGAA
>NW_026403041.1:0-212 GCF_001194135.2 Octopus bimaculoides | reverse complement strand
CGGCAAGAGAGACCGATAGAATAAGTACTAGGCTTACAAAGAATAAGTCCAAGCTGTGTTCTTTTTTGTTTGTGTGCATGTATGTGGGTCAGTGTGCGTGCGCATACACATATGTACGTATGTATGTAGGATTGTATGCATGTGTGTGTATGAATGTACGTGTGTGTGTATGTATATTATATTTATGCATGTGTGTACGTTTGTATGTATTT
>NW_026403040.1:0-533 GCF_001194135.2 Octopus bimaculoides | reverse complement strand
TACATACATACATACATACATACCTGTATATATATATATATATATATATAACGAAATTGCAACCATTCTTTGCAAAACACATATTCTAGACTGGAAACGATGGAAAAGGTTCATCAATCCCCTAAAATTCTTATTAAAAAATAATGGTTTCAGATGAACTTTTGACAATGCAATATACACTTTCTCCTATCAAATACAGTCTACAAATTCTTTCTGTATATATGCTTATAAACAAATATGATTTCTGATGAACTTGAAAAAGGTTATGAATTTATTTTACTTGCCTATTTTGAACACTTTCTTGTAAACTGTTTAAACACAAAGCTTCTCTTAACATTTCCTTATCATTGTCAAAGATTGTATTTTTTAACATTTTCTTATCATTGTCAAACACTCTATCACTGTATTTTAATACTTCTATGTTAATTAATTTTTAACACCACAAAGCCTTACACTTTACTTTTGAAAATCTTTTTTTAATAAAAGTTAAACCGGTCAAGTCAATAAACATCTTTAAAAGACCTCTGCATTTT
>NW_026403039.1:0-333 GCF_001194135.2 Octopus bimaculoides | reverse complement strand
GGATGAGAGAGAGAGAGAGGAGGGGATGAGAGAGAGAGAGAGCATATTCTAATTGAGATAATTTGAAAACGGAATGGAGTGAAAGAGGTGATTGTAGAGTAACAAAAGCACAAGTTCTGCTGAGCCTGACACATTACAAGATTCACAGACAACAGGTGGACCTATGCATTTTCCTGGTGGTACCCAAGAGATCAGAAAAGGCCATTTTGAAGGCCTCCACGATGATAGGAAGAGAACTTAGTCAAACAATTTGGGTGAAGATGGAAAAGAAGGGCATAATCAAGACAAAATTGGAAGTACATTGTGACACCATGAGATATATATATATATATA
>NW_026403038.1:0-1111 GCF_001194135.2 Octopus bimaculoides | reverse complement strand
ATACATACTTACATACATATATAATGGAACCAAGAAGCAGTTATAAGTGGGCACGACATTCTCATGGGACATACGAACAGAATCCGGATTGCATAATTGTTCTTACATCGTTGTGGAATGGGGAAATGTTGTCGACTAGGCAAGGAACATGGATACTAACGGCCAGTGTCTCTCCACTATTACCAATCATGAATGTAACAAATACCTTGGATTTGCCGAAAATAGGGCACATGTTTGTACCGTGACCAAAGCTAGAATGACAAAGAATACTTCAGCAAATTGCCGGATGTTTCATTAAAATTATATACTACAAAGCTTTGTAGTTCTCGTGCTAGTATCATGACTTGCGATACTAGACTGAACACTTGAAAATACCCGTTTGTCGGGTATCAGGACTAAGAAGATACAAACAACGACTAGTAAGATCCACATCAATAGAGACACTGACAGGATCTATGTTAAAAGGAAAGGTGGAGTTAGAGACACTAAAATGAGTCCAGACACTCCGTTACTGCCAAATCAGGAGAGTACGGCGAGTGTGGCAGCACTTCCCAGCCATGCGTTTGAATGGCTTCCTTGGTCATATTGGCGACATGAGGGCGGGCGTTGTCGTGCAGCAGAAGAACTCCATGCTGCCGATTAGGTCTTTTCTCTTGAATAGTTGTGTTGAGTCGTTCCATCTGTTGAACAGAGTTCTGCGTTGGCTGTTTGGTTCCGTCAAGCAATTCGTGATGAATAATCCCTTCCCAGTCCCACCATATGCACAACATCATTTTACGCAGATGAAGATCTTGTTTCACACGCGGTTTCGCTTGTTTACCGGGGCTAAGCCATTCCTTACGCTGCTTCATATTGATGTACAGGCACCATTTTTCGTCACCAGTATCGATTCAGTAAAGAAATCATTGCTTGTGTCCATGAGTTGAGCGGTGACGAGCAAGCAAACCAGCGGAGATTGTGGTTCGTTGCTTTTTGTTGTTGTCACTTAAAGCATGTGGAACCCATGCTCCATACTTCTGAACCTTTTCCATCGAGTGAAGCTGCTTCTTTATAGCAGTGTGGCAGCATTCCATTTTCTCTGCCAGTTCCCTTGTCGTTTGACGAGAATTTT
>NW_026403037.1:0-288 GCF_001194135.2 Octopus bimaculoides | reverse complement strand
CTTTTACTTTTTTCAGTCATTTGACTGCGGCCATGCTGGAGCACCGCCTTAAATGGTAGTTGTCTAAGAAATCGACCCCAGGACTTATTCTTTGTAAGCTGAGTACTTATTCTATCGTAATCTTTTGCCGAACCGCTAAGTTATGGGGACAGAAACCTATCATCATTGGTTATCAAGTGATGACGGCGAGACAAACACACACATGAATATATACATATATATGAGTATATATACGACAGGCTTCTTTCAGTTTCAGGCTACCAAATCCACTCACAAGGCTTTGGTCGG
>NW_026403036.1:0-263 GCF_001194135.2 Octopus bimaculoides | reverse complement strand
AATGATGTCATCTGTAGTGCAGCGTTGTATTGTCAAATTTTGTTTTGGAAGTGCTTGGAATCTTGGTCAATTGATGGCAACAGTTTCTTCAATGGCTCTGGAGGTGGGGGGATTGCAGGGAGTTTAACTTTTCCACCACCGCAGCACAGTGCAGGTGTTCTCCAGGTCACTTCCCTGCTTTACAATGTATACATTCAGTTGTCATTGCACCACTGGAAATTCTAGTGTCATCTGCATAATGAACTGCTGGATCATAATTGAAA
>NW_026403035.1:0-373 GCF_001194135.2 Octopus bimaculoides | reverse complement strand
TGTGTGTGTGTGTGTTTATATGTATATGTTCATGTTGTGTCACGTAGTTGTAGTTGTTGTTGGTGTAGTTGTCTTCCAAAGCTGGAATGTACGTTATAAAGGCAAGTTCGCCTTTCATAGGCGGGGGTCCATATTCAGGGGGTCCATAAAAGAAAATTAAGGAGTTATTGGGACAAATCAATAAACTGTTTCTCTATATTTCGCTAAATTGGCGCCACATCTCGTAAACATCTCAACTTTTACTCTTCCATATATATATATATATTTATCTTTCTTCTCTTGTACTCATTGTTGCAAACACACACAACATTCAAACACACACACACACACACGTTTCTATGTATATATATATATATATATATATATATATATA
>NW_026403034.1:0-512 GCF_001194135.2 Octopus bimaculoides | reverse complement strand
GTTTGTGTTTGTGTTCACCGTCTTCTTGTCTGCTCTCCTGTCTCTGTCGCGTGGTGTGGTGCTGCGTTGGCTGTATTCACCATGGCCCATTGCAGCCCTCAGCAGTGGCTGTGGATACAGCACTGGTGGCATTTGCCTTGTCTCGGTGGTCCGTTTGGTCCTCTTGAGCTTGAGCACAGTGTGCAGGGTCTTCACTGTCCTTTTCTTGTGTCCGTGTCTCTCATAATGCCTTCTAGAAGGTCAAGGTGCGGTTTCACGAGCTCGTAGGAGCGAATGAGCTCCAGTTTCTTTCGATCAATTTGAGCCATTGACCTGTGGAAATTGTACCTATCCAGGCTTTCGACTATTAGATCATTTGCTGGTGATCCTTTGGCGAGGTTCCATGCGTGTACAAGAAGGCGAACTTTCTCCAGTTGCCAGTTTCGGCGCATATTCATCTTCTTGTTGGCTTCAACTTGGCGCTGTACAAAGCTTCGTCTGCTGGTATCCATGGTGCACGATATTTGAGAGAG
>NW_026403033.1:488-593 GCF_001194135.2 Octopus bimaculoides | reverse complement strand
ATATATATATATATATATACGTATATGTATATATATATTTATGTATGTGTATATATATGTATGTTATTTCTTTACTGCCCACAAGGGGCTAAACATAGAGGGGAC
>NW_026403033.1:371-478 GCF_001194135.2 Octopus bimaculoides | reverse complement strand
AAGGGGCTAAACATAGAGGGGACAAACACGGACAGACAAACGGATTAAGTAGATTTTATTGACCCCAGTGCCTAACTGGTACTTATTTAATCGACCCCGAAAGGATG
>NW_026403033.1:0-172 GCF_001194135.2 Octopus bimaculoides | reverse complement strand
ATATATGTATATATATATATATATGTATGTCTATATATGTATATATGTGTATATATATATGTATATATATATATGTATGTCTATATATGTATATATGTGTATATATATATACATATATGTATGTCTATGTATATGCATACGTATATATATATATATATATATATATATATAT
>NW_026403032.1:0-261 GCF_001194135.2 Octopus bimaculoides | reverse complement strand
ATCTATCTATCTATCTATCTATCTATCTATCTGTCTGTCTGTCTTGTTATCTGTCTGCCTGTCTGTCTATCTATCAACCAATCCGTCTGTCTGTCTGTAAGTCTATCTATCTATCTGTCTGTCTTTCTATCTGTCTGCCTGTCTGTCTATCTATCCATCTATCAACCAATCCCTCTGTCTGTAAGTCTATCCATCTATCTATCTACCTACTTACCTACCTGTCTGTCTGTCTCTGTCTCTGTCTCTCTCTCTCTCTCTCTC
>NW_026403031.1:0-373 GCF_001194135.2 Octopus bimaculoides | reverse complement strand
TCTTCCTCTCGTCTTCCGATTCTTCTTCATTTTCTTGTTTCTCTTTTGTTTTTCTTCATTTCCACAATCGATATCACCGTCATTATCAGCATCACCGACAACAGAAACTTCACTACCAACATCATCAACATCAATATCATGTTCATCATCACTATAAACATGCAAATCCCCATCATTATCATAATAATCAACATTAACCACATCAACCCCAACATTAGCAACAATAACATCTTCGTCATTAACACAACCACCATATATTCCTCTCCTTTGTTTCTTGGTTACATTCGTCACTACTTGCCACCTAACGTCATCATCATCATCAGCATAATCATAGTTGTAATCCACTTTTATTCTCATCCATCATCTAATTATT
>NW_026403030.1:3793-4110 GCF_001194135.2 Octopus bimaculoides | reverse complement strand
AAATTGACAAACGTTCTGTGAGACTTGCAGCCTGCAAAACTGAGAAAAACATCATAGATGTGCATGTAGCTGTGAAAAGAAATTGTTGAATCACCCTCCGTTATCAGACGATATGCAGATTAGTTATGGTTCAGTTCAGTCCATTATCATGTGTCTGCCAAGTTTGTGCCAAAACTGCTTTTAGCTGACCAAACAGACACTTGGGTTTCAGTTGCACAAGACCTCCTTGTTGGAAACAATTGAAACTTATTAAAAACTTTGCGTAGGCCTGTGAGCAGGTATTACCAAGCTTTTGGCAAAATTTCATACAGATTCTC
>NW_026403030.1:2065-2230 GCF_001194135.2 Octopus bimaculoides | reverse complement strand
GTGTGTGTGTGTGTGTGTGTGTGTGTGTGCATGTGTGTGTGTATATGCATATATATGTTTTTGTAATTATACACATATAAATGTATGTGTATAAGGGGAATTAAGTGTAGAGAAGACTGCGATGGCTGGAGACATGATGCAGATAGAAGTTGACAGCTGTGCAAG
>NW_026403030.1:300-720 GCF_001194135.2 Octopus bimaculoides | reverse complement strand
ATGAGAATACCTACAAATGAAGTTGACCATATTGAGATCGATGGGTCAAAAGAATATGCATATTGACCAACTATATAAATGATCTCTTGTGAAACAACAGTTGTATAATTAGCAACAGGAATATTATGAGTATTACAAAATATTGCTTTAAAGTTTTGGCACAAGACCAGCAATTTCAGGGAAGGGGTTAAGCTGATTAGATCAAACCCAGTGTTCAACTGGTACTTATTTTATTGACTCCCAAAGGATGAAAGACAAAATAAATCTCAGCAGAATTTGAACTCAGAAACATTGAACCTTGCAAAGGAAATGACAAAGAATTGAGATATTTGGTGCATTGCTGTACATGAGAAGACCCACCCACCACAACAGAATTGAGATCCTAAATCCAAGGTGCCATGTAAAAAGCATTGGTGTGGG
>NW_026403030.1:0-257 GCF_001194135.2 Octopus bimaculoides | reverse complement strand
AAGCACCCAGTACACTCTGTAGAGTGGTTGGCATTAGGAAGAGCATCCAGTCATAGAAACTAAGCCAAAACAGACAATTGGAACCTTGTGTAGCCTCTGGCCTTGCCAGCCATCCAACCTAGGCCAGCATAGAAAATGCTGCTGATATGGGTTGGACGTTAAATGTTGATGATGACGATAATGATGAATGCAAAAATAAATGAAATGCTGCTCAGTATTTTGCCCAGCTACAGATTCTGCCACCTCCCCGCCTTAGT
>NW_026403029.1:0-556 GCF_001194135.2 Octopus bimaculoides | reverse complement strand
ATATATATATATATATATATATATATATATATTACACATGTAATCGTTAATTTGATTTATTCAGATCAATTTAAATGAATCAATATGTGTGTGTGAGCGTGCATACTTATAAGCAACTAACGCGTAGATAGATAGATAGATAGATAGATAGATAGATAGATAGATAGATAGATAGATAGATAGATAGATAGATAGATAGACAGAAAGGGAGATCCTTGTTGTAAAGGAAGTTATAGTGTTAACACATTCATGTACAATTCAGACTAAATATATTCCGATAGATGTTGTTCCTTCCACATCAATAGCCTGATTTATCTCCCATATATTCAGATAAAATCTGAATATAAGGAAGGGAAATTAAGGCAGTGAAGTAGAAGACGTCATATACACTGGATTAAATGCTTGTAGTTCTTCGTGTCAACGCTCTACGTTCGTATTTCAAATATCAGCAACGTCGACTTTTTCTCGAATTTATGAAGGTAGGGTCACAAATTAATGTAATATACTAAACATCTTCCTTAACGTACTACGAGGATCGTATATATAAATATATATA
>NW_026403028.1:0-209 GCF_001194135.2 Octopus bimaculoides | reverse complement strand
TGTGAGTGTGTGTCTATGTGTGTGCGTATGCTTGCGTGTATGTATGTATGGGTGTGTATGTATGTATGTGTGTGTATGTATGTATGTGTATATATATATGTGTATGTGTGTCTGCATGTATGCATATATCTATATATGTATATACATGTATACACATATATATAAAGATATACATATGTACATAGATAAATACCTATATATATATATAT
>NW_026403027.1:0-226 GCF_001194135.2 Octopus bimaculoides | reverse complement strand
GTGTGTGTGTGTGTGTGTGTGTGTGTGTGTACATATATATATGTATATACGCATATAGGTGTTGCTGTGTGGTAAGAACTCTGCTTCTCAACCACATGGTTCCAGGTGCAATGCCACTGCGTGGCAATTTGGACAAGTATCACCTGGGGTACAGCTTTTATATAGGCACAGGCGTAGGCTGTGTGGTAAGAAGTTTGCTTCCCAACCACATGGTTCTGGTTTCAGT
>NW_026403026.1:0-683 GCF_001194135.2 Octopus bimaculoides | reverse complement strand
GAGAGAGAGAGAGAGAGAGAGAGAGAGAGAGAGAGAGAGAGACTCGCATACGAACGTACATACATATATAATACGTACACGTATATGTAGACCACACCAGGTCTGCAGCAAATCTAAATGTTACGACTTCAGACTAACGTATTGAAATTAACGTTGTGAAGCTGACATTTGTACAAACGTTGGTTACCTGAGTGTACAAATACTTCCACTGCCAACTAAGTTGATTAGTCGGTTAGTCGGTTGTCAGGTACATCGGTACTGAGGTTGAAGCTTGAGTTAATAGCGAGCTGAACAAACATTGAACGGAATTATAACACAGATAATAATGTCAGTTGGAGGCATTTGTTGCGTGTGTTTCAGAGTGTATATGCCAATGTGTATAGGTATGTGCGTGCATGCGCGCGCGCGTGTGTGTGTCTGCATGTGTGTATGTGTATGTGTGTGTTTGAATTTGTCCATATGTCTGTATGTGCGTACATACATTTATGTATATGTATACGCACAAACAAAAGCACTCATATATATACATACATACACACATACATATATAGATACATATAATGTTGGGGATATACATACACGCAAACACAAATCCACACGCACATATACTTATATATACAAATGTACATACATAAACATATATATATGTACAGACATATATATACATATATATATACATATAT
>NW_026403025.1:0-267 GCF_001194135.2 Octopus bimaculoides | reverse complement strand
GTGAGGCATCCTGTAGTCTTCATGAGGAGCTGGTTAGTGTAGGACTTCAGTCTTTTTCAGGCTTACTTCCAGCCAGAAGAGCTGGGCCGCCTCAGCAAAGCAGGATGTGATGCGTTGCAGGGCTCTTTCTGTGTGTGCAACAAGTGCGGTATCATCTAAAAAGAGGAGGTCTCAGATCACTTGACCTTCAGGTCGCTGTGGGCCAGTAGGCGCCGGAGATTGAAAAGACTGCTGTTCAGGCAGTACCTGATGTAGACGCCGTCTTCA
>NW_026403024.1:0-209 GCF_001194135.2 Octopus bimaculoides | reverse complement strand
GCTGGAAACAGACAGTGACGTTTAGGAAGGCACAACATAGCAGTCAAATATAATGTAACATGCATACATAGTATACATTCATGTGTATACATCCATTCTTAACGATGAATGATTTCTTATTTTCATATATATGTATATATATACATACATATATATGTATATATCTACATATATATATGTATATGTATATATATATATATATATATATA
>NW_026403023.1:0-328 GCF_001194135.2 Octopus bimaculoides | reverse complement strand
ATACGAAGTTATATCAGAGTGCATCAGTTGAATCATACTACACTCTCAATGATTAGATATCTCAGATGAACTAAAACCGCAATCCCTAGCTTATATCAGGAGCTTAGCTCTAATGCGTACATTTATATTTACACCCGTCTATATATCAGACCATCTATCAATTTATCGGTCTGTCTATCTATGTGCTTCTCTATCCACCTCTGTCTGTCTCTCTCTGTTTCTCTCTCACTCTGTTTCTCTCTCACTCTGTTTCTCTCTCTCTCTCCCCTTGTCTATTTATCTATCTTTCTCTTTATCTATCTATCTATCTATCTATCTATCTATCTAT
>NW_026403022.1:0-2729 GCF_001194135.2 Octopus bimaculoides | reverse complement strand
TTATGGCCAGTGTTCAATTATTGGTCCACGATTTTATGGCCAGTGTGCAAATATTTGGACCCCGATTAAATTGCCATTGTGCAAATATTTAGACCCCGACTTTATGGCCAGTGTGCAAATTTTTAGACCCCAAATTTATGGCCAGTGTTAAATTTTTGGTCCTCGACTTCATGGCCAGTGTTCAATTCTTGGTCCCCGTCTTTATGGCCAGTGTGCAATTTTTGGTCCCCGTCTTTATAGCCACTGTGCAATTTTTAGTCCCCGACTTTATAGCCAGTGTGCAAATGTATGGATCCCGATTAAATGGCCAGTGTGCAATTGATTGTACCCCGAATTTATGGCCAGTGTTCAATTATTGGTCCCCGACGTTCTGGGCAGTCTCCAATTTTTGGTCCCCAACTTTTTGGCCAGTGTTCAATTTTTGGTCCCCGTCTTTATGGCCAGTGTTCAATATTTGGGCCCCGTCTTTATGGTCGGTGTTCAATTAGTAGTCCCCGACTTTGTGGCCAGTGTACAATTTTTGGTCCCCGACTTTAAGGCCAGTGTTCAAATTTTGGTCCCCGACTTCATGGACAGTGTACAATTTTTGGTCCCCGTCTTTATGGCCAGTGTGCAATTATTCGTTCCCGACTTTATAGCCAATTCGTCCCCGACTTTATGGCCAATGTGCGATATTTGGTTCCCGGCTTTATGCCCAGTGTTCAGTGTTTGGACCCCGTCTTTATGGCCAGTGTGCAAATTATTGGGACCCGACTTTATGGCCAGTGTGCAATATTTGGTCCCCGACTTCATGGCCACAGTTCAATTTTTGGTCCCCGACTTTATGGCCAGTGCTCAATTTTAGGTCCCCGTCTTTATGGCCACTGTGCGACTTTTGGTCCCCGAATTTATGGCCAGTGTTCAGTTTTGGGTTCCCGAATTTATGGCCAGTGTGCAATTATTCGTCCCCGACCTCGGGACCAGTGTGCGACTTGTGGTCTTCGTCTTTATGGCCAGTGTTCAATTTTGTACCCGACTTTATGGCCTGTGTTCAATATTTGGTCCCCGTCTTTATGGCCAGAGTGCAATTATTCGTCCCCGACTTTATGGCCAATGTTGAATTTCTGGTACCCGACTTTATGGCCAGTGTGCGACTTTTGTTCCCCGACTTTATGGCCGGTGTGCATTTTTTGGTCCCCGACTTTATGGCCGGTGTGCAATTTTTTCTCCCCGACTTTATGGCCGATGTGCATTTTTTGGTCCCCGACTTTATGGCCGGTGTGCAATTTTTTGTCCCCGAATTTATGGCCGGTGTTCAATTTTTGGTCCCCGAGTTTATGGCCAGTGTGCGATTTTTAGTCCCCTATTTTATGGCCAGTGTTCAATTATAGGTCTCCGTCTTCATGGCCACTGTGCGATTTTTGGTCACCGACTTTATGGCCAGTGTTCATTTTTGGTCCCCGACTTTATGGCCACTGTTCAATTTTTGGTCCCCGACTTTATAACCAGTGTGCGATTTTTGATCCCCCATTTTTTGGCCAGTGTGCAAATTTTGGTCCCCGAATTTATGTCCATTGTTCAATATTGGTCCCCCACTTTATAGCCAGTGTTCAATTCTTGGTCCCCGACTTTATGGCCAGTGTTCATTTTTGGTCCCCAACTTTATAGCCAGTGTTCAGTTTTTGGTCGCCGTTTTTATGGCCATTGTGCAATTATTGGTACCCGACTTTATGGCCAGTCTGCGATTTTTGGTCCTCGTCTATATGGTCAGTGTGCAATTTTTTGGTCCCCGACTTTATAACCAGTGTGCGATTTTTGATCCCCCATTTTTTGGCCAGTGTGCAATTTTTGGTCCCCGATTTATGACAAGTGTGCGATTTTTGGTCCCCGAATTTATGTCCAGTGTTCAATATTGGTCCCCAACTTTATGGCCAGTGTTCAATTTTTGGTCCCCGTTTTTATGGCCACTGTTCAATTATTGGTCCCCGACTTTATGGCCAGTGTGCGATTTCTGGTCCCCGTCAATATGGCCATTGTGCAATTTTTGGTCCTTGACTTTATAACCAGTGTACGATTTTTGATTCCCCATTTTATGGCCAGTGTTCAATTTTTGGTCCCCGACTTTATGACCAGTGTTCAATTTTAGGTCCCCGTATTTATGGCCACTGTGTGATTTTTGGTCACCCACTTTATGGCCAGTGTTCATTTTTGGTCCCCGTCTTTATAACCACTGTTCAATTTTAGGTCCCTGTCTTTATGGCCACTGTGCGATTTTTGGTCCCCGACTTTATGGCCAGTGTTCATTTTTGGTCCCCAATTTATGGCCAGTGTTCAATTTTTGGTCCCCGACTTTTTGGCCAGTGTTCAATTTTTGGTCCCCGACTTTATGGCCAGTGTTCAATTTTTGGTCCCCGTCTTCATGGCCACTGTGCGATTTTTGGTCCCCGTCTTTATGGTCAGTGTTTAATTATTGTTCCCCGACTTTACGGCCAGTGTTTAATTATTGTTCCCCGACTTTACGGCCAGTGTTTAATTTTTGGTCCCCGACTTTATGGCCAGTGTTCAATTTTTGGTCCCCGTCTTTATAGCCAGTGTGCAATTATTGGTCCCCGACTTTATGGCCAGTGTGCGATTTCTGGTCCCCGTGAATATGGCCATTGTGCAATTTTTGGTCACCGATTTTATAACCAGTGTGCGATTTCTGATCCCCCATTTTATGGCCAATGTTCAATTTTGGTCCCCGACTTTAT
>NW_026403021.1:2011-2183 GCF_001194135.2 Octopus bimaculoides | reverse complement strand
ATAATGTTGGTGGCGATGTTAATGACAATGGCAATGATTATGATGGTGATAATAACGATGACGAATATGTCGATTATGATGAAGATGATGATGATGATGATGATAATGTTGATGATGATGACGACAACTACGACGTTGATGATGATGATGATGATGATGATGATGATGATGA
>NW_026403021.1:1655-1913 GCF_001194135.2 Octopus bimaculoides | reverse complement strand
ATGATGATGATGATGATGATGATGATGATGATGATGATGATGATGTGTGAAATACGGAGGAGTGGAAACGTATAATTGCAAAAAGTGTAGGGGAAGAATAATAGAAGTAAAAAAGGGAAACCGTTTGAAAAAAATAATGAAACCAAATAAATAGATAAACATAGAAAATAAAATAAAGAAAAAAAATTGAATCACCAAAATGAACAATATAAGTAAGGAAAGAATCAGGAAAACCAGAAACAAGAAAACAAGCACATT
>NW_026403021.1:0-288 GCF_001194135.2 Octopus bimaculoides | reverse complement strand
TAGATAGATAAATAGATAGATAGATAGATAGATACGTACATACATACATAAATAGATAGATAGATAGGTAGATAGACTGATAGATAAAGCAGATAGTTGAACAGATAGATAGCCAGGTAGACAGACTGATAGACTGTTAGATAGGTGGACAGGCACACGGATAGATATAGAGGATGATAAATAGAAACATGGATAAATAAGTAGGTAGATTGATAAATAGATATATATATAGAGAGAGAATGCGACAGAAAAATATCGATGATGATGATGATGATGATGATGATGATG
>NW_026403020.1:0-203 GCF_001194135.2 Octopus bimaculoides | reverse complement strand
TTGGGGTGTAACCGAAAGGGAAATACGTGCTTTAAATTGCTATTGTTTTTAACTTATTTCTTTTTCTTATTTTCTTTTTTTCACTCTACTTCGATAAAGAATTCACCTGAAACGTCAGTTTCTTTTCCTTACTAACTTTACAGCATGCAATTCACTACGTACAAGATCTTATGACAATTTTTCACATGTTTTTACAAAGTTAT
>NW_026403019.1:0-538 GCF_001194135.2 Octopus bimaculoides | reverse complement strand
CACACACATATATATATATGTATTGAAGTATGTCTATAATGGAGAGAATCATATATGAGGCTGATCGAGAGTCGTTATGTTGACTAACAGGGGCGGTGATGTGACATGGCATCCACTTGAGGAATAAGTTTTGTATAAAAACAAGATGTCTGCTCGGAGTAATAAAATGAAATAAAATGCCATTAATTATAGTAGCAATAATTTTAACAACTTTCCCTGACGTAACATAAACCATCTTTTGGGCTGTTATCACTCAAAACACTTTTAATTGTGTCATCTTACCGAATATTTCGCCCAGTGTCAAATGATCGAGAAAAATCTATTCATTAATGTGCAGCCGTAAAATTTCAACGAGAGACATTGTTGGTTTATTGCCGTGCTCTCCACTGTCTCTTTTTAGCACATAATATACACCCGTATACACGAACATACGAACACATACGCACGCACACACAGACACACACTCACCAACACGCACACGCGCACACGCATATGAACACAAAGAGGCATAATTATATATATATATATATATATATAT
>NW_026403018.1:0-399 GCF_001194135.2 Octopus bimaculoides | reverse complement strand
ACCGCTAAGCATTTCGCCCGGCGTGCTAACGTTTCTGCCAGCTCGCCTCATTATGTAATGTATATATTATGAATCTAGCCCCGTGTGTTTTTATCTGCAATTGGTCCGTTTTTACCTGCAATTGGTCTGTTATCTATGTGTGTATATGTCCGAGTCTTTTTTTATGTTTGCACTAGGTTTTGTTATATTCCCTTATGTCGTGTTACGTAGCGGAGCGACAAATGGAGGCCAACAAAATAAACACTTGACTAAAAAATAAAATGCAATGAGCTTGATACGATAAGCTAAAAACCTTGAAAGCAGTACGTCAGTACGGTTGCAGTCCAATAATTGACACCAGTAACTGTGGAAGAAAACATGTGTGTGTGTGTGTGTGTGTGTGTGTGTGTGTGTGTGTGT
>NW_026403017.1:816-1127 GCF_001194135.2 Octopus bimaculoides | reverse complement strand
TAATAATAATAATAATAATAATAATAATAATAATAATAATGGTTTCTGTAATTGGCGAAAGGGTTAGGAAGGGGCCAGTGAGGAGTCGATGCCACCGACACAAATGATTGATTGATGTTTTATTTTATCGATCTCGGATATGATGAAAATCAAAGATAACCTCAGCGGGATTCGAACTCAGAATGCAAAGAGCCAGAACAAATAGCGTAAACATTGTTCCGGTGCACTAACAATTCTGCCAATTTACCTGCCTTTAACCGGCAACAATAGCAACAACAACAACAACAACAACAACAACAACAACAACAACA
>NW_026403017.1:518-785 GCF_001194135.2 Octopus bimaculoides | reverse complement strand
TGATGATGATGATGATGATGATGATGATGATGATGATAATGAAGACGACGTCGACAACAATGATGATGATAATGACGATGATGATTACAACAATATCACCAACAACGGTAATTACAATAAAAATTAGCAAAACGAATAATAAACAACCATTTTGAAATTGTATAGAATTTTTCTCCTGCAGCAGCGAAAATTTAATGTGTTTATGTATGTATGTACACATGTATTTATGTATGTATGCATGTATGTATGTATGTATGTATGTATGTA
>NW_026403017.1:175-351 GCF_001194135.2 Octopus bimaculoides | reverse complement strand
GTATGTATGTATGCATGTATGTTTGTATGCATGTATGTATGTATGTATGTCTGTGTCTGTCTGCCTGTCGGTCTATCTATCTATCAATCTATCTGTGTATGTGTGTGTGTGTGTGTCTGTCTGTCTGTCTGTCTCTCTCTGTATCTCTCTCTCCCTCTCTCTCTCTCTCTCTCTCT
>NW_026403017.1:0-165 GCF_001194135.2 Octopus bimaculoides | reverse complement strand
TCTCTCTCTCTCTCTCTCTCTCTCACTATCTATCTATCTGTGTGTTTGTGTGTGTGTGTGTCTATGCGTGTATTAGTCCGTTCGTCTGTCTATTTGTTTACGTATGGATGTATGCATGTATGTACATATGAATGTATGAATGCATGTATGTATGAAGGTATGTAT
>NW_026403016.1:734-1097 GCF_001194135.2 Octopus bimaculoides | reverse complement strand
GAAGTATGTGTTGCATCGCTGGTGTGTGTGTTGTAGTACTGGTATGTATCTGTGTGTTGCAATCGTGTGTACATGTGTGAGTGTTGCAGTACGGGTATGTACCTGTGTATGTTGTAACGGTGCATATATAGGTAGACAGACACAGACAGACGTAGTCGCGGTATATATACATATATATATTATATATATACTGTATGTGTGGGTGTTATATGTGGTGTAAATGTAGGAATAGTAGTGTAGTATAATAGGATCTATGTGTGTAAGCATTAGTGGTATCTCTCTTGGTGTATATGTTATAGTACAGATATGTCTAATGTGATATCCCTATGTGTGTGTCGTAATACTTTTGTATCTTGTGGTGTG
>NW_026403016.1:394-524 GCF_001194135.2 Octopus bimaculoides | reverse complement strand
GTCTAGTGTTGTATATGTGTATGTGTTGTAGTGGTTGTGTATGTGTGTATATTTTGTAGCACTGTTGTTCCTAACATATATGTGTGTGCGCGCGTCGTGTTGAAAATGCTGTGGTATGTATAATGTGTTA
>NW_026403016.1:0-384 GCF_001194135.2 Octopus bimaculoides | reverse complement strand
GTGTGTGCGCGCGTCGTGTTGAAAATGCTGTGGTATGTATAATGTGTTAGGTATATAATTGTACCCAGTGTGTGTATGTGTGTTACTTTCTCGAATCTGATGTGGTGTGTGTTCTAGTACTGCTGTATCTAATGTGGTATGTAATTTATTTAGTATATGTAACACTCAGATCTAGTGCTGTAGGTGTTGTATGTGGTACGTCTGTGTTGTGGTACTCTTGTATCTGTAATATGAGTTTTATACCAAATGTGTGTGTGTGTTACAATCGTAAGTAATGCAGTGTATGTGTTGTAGTCTTCTTGTACCTTGTACGGTGTGGTTGAAGTCTTGCATCTAATCTGATTATATGTTATTACTATTCTAATGTGTTTGTGTGTGTATGTA
>NW_026403015.1:0-482 GCF_001194135.2 Octopus bimaculoides | reverse complement strand
ATATATATATATATAATGCACATACATATATATATGCACATATCAAATAGCCGAGTTTCTTAACTTGTAGTAGTGTAGGTGAGAGTGGATGCTAGAGTTTTATTTAGATATTTTATATCAACATTTTTCTGAACAATAAGTGTTGTTGGTTACAGGTTTCCGGCAAGTCAATCACTCATCCACCACTCCTATATATAAAAATAAGAGTGACAAGGAACTGTGTGGATGTAATTTGGGTGGAACAAATATCACATAAGAATGGAAAATGAACATTAAATGATGATATATATTATCTCTCTCTCTCTCACTCTCTCTCTTTATATATATATATATATATATATACTATATATATATTATGTATGTATGTATGTATGTGTGTGTGTGTTTATGTATACATGTGTGTATATGCATCTGTATGTATGTATGTATGTATGTATGTATATGCATGTAAGTGTATCCTTGTCTTTTCATAAAGTTATGGT
>NW_026403013.1:0-264 GCF_001194135.2 Octopus bimaculoides | reverse complement strand
TATGGACATGTGTATATATATTATGTATATGTGCGTGCATATACATATATATAGGCGCAGGCGTGACTGTGTGGCAAGAACCTTGCTTCTCAACCACAAGGTTCTGAGTTCAGTCGCACTGCGTAGCACCATGGGCAAGTGGTCTTCTATTTCCTCGGGCTGACCAAAGCGTTGTGAGTGGTTCTGGTAGACGGAAACTGAAAGAATTCCGTCGTGTATACATACATACATACATACATGCATGCATACATACATACATACATA
>NW_026403012.1:0-445 GCF_001194135.2 Octopus bimaculoides | reverse complement strand
AACTACCAGCTCACGAACTGCATCTGAAAGTTGGCGCGTCAATCATGCTGATTCGTACGCAACCTTAGCATTTAGCGCATGTCTTGCTTTTGTATGTTGGTTCCCTGACGATGAATTTATGTGCAATTCCAGCACCTGTTACTTCTTTGGAGTAGAGTGCACTTATATTTTGAAACATATGTAGGAATTAAAGGAACTTATTGATTATACGCGTTTTGCTCCATTTATTATTATTCTTCATATCTACTCAAAATACATCACTTTAACATGGTATTTCTACCTATTAACCGGGTATGATATTTCAGTTTTTGTGTGATTTTTGCTACCCTGGTAAATATTAACATATTTACATTATCGAAGTTTTTTCAACCGAGATAATGTTAATATATACATAAATATATATATATATATATATATATATTCTTTTATTCTTTTATTTGTTTCA
>NW_026403011.1:0-465 GCF_001194135.2 Octopus bimaculoides | reverse complement strand
CACACACACACACACACACACACACACATATATATATATATATATTTATTCATTTACATTAATATATACATACATACGTAAACACGCATTAGAGAGAGCAGCGTATTCCATCAAAGTGATACTGGAGTACAAATACATATGCATACGCATATATTTACATGTACACATACACATGTTCATATATACATGCATGCATACATACATGAATACATTCATACATGCATACATACGTACATACATAGTACATATATGTCATAAACTAACTGTTCTCAGATGCAGAACGGAATTTTTTCAGTGAACAGGTCGCGGTTTCAAAGCGACGAAGATATATTGGCAAATTAAATCTAAATGTTGAAATGAATCTAACGATTTTTGTGTATCTTTAAATGGCTTATAAACACCTTCCACGCTGCAATTGTTTATGTATCTATCTATCTATCTATCTATCTATCTATCTATCTATCT
>NW_026403010.1:0-323 GCF_001194135.2 Octopus bimaculoides | reverse complement strand
TATTAATCACATTCTGGCTGCATGACATTGGATTTCTAGAAACCGTCAACAATCGATATATATTTAAAACATTTTAACTGTAATTTAGCACAATATTTTGTACCTTGTAGCTATAGACTTTTAGTAAATAGCTTATCAATATTATTTTGTTACAATTCCGTTTGTAAATAGATGTGATTTCTTTCAAATATTCTTTCTTGTGTTTCATATCTGTATAAACATTGCTTTGTAAACTTCTCTGGTATTTTCCATTATTCTTTCAATCTATTTTCCTGGTTTCCCAGTGTTCGGACGGTTATATCGACTGCAGTGATATATAATTT
>NW_026403009.1:0-487 GCF_001194135.2 Octopus bimaculoides | reverse complement strand
ACCCATGCTAGCATGGAAAGCCGACGTTAAATGATGATGATGATGATGATATATCTATTTACTGCTTGGCACCTTGGGCAAGTGTCTTCTACTATAGCCTCGGGCTGACTAAAGCCTTGTGAGTGGATTTGGTAGACGGAAACTGAAAGAAGCCTGTCGTATATATGTATATATATATATGTATGTGTCTGTGTTTGTCCCCCCAACATCGCTTGACAACCGATGGTGGTGTGTTTACTTCCCCGTAACTTAGCGGTTCGGCAAAAGAGACCAATAGAATAAGTACTAGGCATCCAAAGAATAAGTCCTGGGGTCGATTTACTCGACTAAAAGGCGGTGCTCCAGCATGGCCACAGTCAAATGACTGAAACAAGTAAAAGTGTATTTATTTATATAATATATATATATTTATTTATATATATATATATTTTTTTTTTAAGTTTCGGCTTAGAGCTGCGGCCATGCTGATGCACCACCGTGTTGCTAC
>NW_026403008.1:0-740 GCF_001194135.2 Octopus bimaculoides | reverse complement strand
TTTTATTGTCAATAGTTTATGTATGCACATACAAATTTTGAGTTAAAAATGTCCAGTCATGGATGTTATAGCATAAAATATGGTCATTGAAGTCCAACTAGATCCCATTGGCCTTCTGTGAAAGTATTTTTTTCTGTTCTTTTTTCAGGTATTCTGATGAACTATAAGTCAATTTTCTTTATATTTGTACTGGTATGAATCGATATACTAAATAATTTCGTTTTATTTTTTGTTTAGTATTATATGTATAAAGTATCATATGTATTTAGTATTATATATATTTAGTATTATATGTATAAAGAAGGTGCTAAATTTCTTGTTTGACAGAGTTAACCTGGGTTAAAATGTGTTAAAAGCTAATAACTCTTTCTTTATTGATTTATGGCGAAAATGAATTTCATGGAAATGTTTAGTATACGAAACTATATCATTACACCAAATATAAAATCAATTAGGACAGAAATTGAAGAAGTTGAAAAGTGGCAACCAAACAGAAAAGATCCGGAATTTCTTATATCTTATTAAATATTTATTTTTTTCTTGTGTATCAGGTAATATTATTCTCTGAGGTTAATAACCTTTTCTCTGTGTTTAAATTACAATATTTATATTTCATTTAATTATAAGCAACGTTTTTGTTTGATACTTTATCATATTAAGTCCAGAAATAATATATTTTAAATACGTATAAGAATTTTTAATTTTATTTATGTTTAAATACATTATATATATATATATAT
>NW_026403006.1:0-586 GCF_001194135.2 Octopus bimaculoides | reverse complement strand
CACCTACAAACACACACAAATATACACATATGCACACTCACATCAGTTCTGATCCAGCGAACCTATGATCAAAAGTATTCTGCTTTTATTTTTCAGACAATGTACCTAGACTCCATGATTTTGTAGTGGCGCCGTCGCTGTGTAGCCCAAGATCAGTTCTCTTCCAATTAACCTAAGGACAAGAACATCACACTCGTGATCATTCAAACTTTCATTACAATTCTTGTTTAAGATAACGTTTTTCAATATTTCTATGGATTTTAACAACGAAATTTGTTCAGCTGCTGTTTCTAGCATGCTAGATGACAGTAAGCAGTACTTACACATACGCGCACGCGCGCGCACCTGTGCACACATAATCACAATCAGAAATCGATTGCTAGTTGTTTAACTAATTAACGTTAATTCAGCAAACTAATTATCGAAAGCCTTCCATCTTTTGTTTTTCAGACATCGTGTATCTCGGACTATCATTATCTAATGCATCCTTTTAAAAGGGGTCAGAAATGGTAAGATGTGACATGAGGAGATTTTAACTTAAAAAAGACGGGATGGTCATGTTGTGAGTTCGAAAGTTCTCAATTGA
>NW_026403005.1:0-342 GCF_001194135.2 Octopus bimaculoides | reverse complement strand
CTCTCATCTCTTATGCACACTTTCTTGTACCCAGACACTTTGCTCTGGCATTCCCTCACTCCCATCTACTTCCACTCCCCTCTATATATCAAGTGGAGAGTAGCCATGTCTCTCCTCTATAGTAGGAAGCCTATGCTTGTCCCTCTATCATACTTTAGCCTTTCAACTGGCATTAAAAAAAACACCACCTCCCCCTCTCAAATACTTCACCCACCCATCCCCACTCAGTAGGAAGAGATTTTCTCTTGCAATTTACTTACCAACCTCACTAGCGCCAGTGGCAAGAGAACACCCGTCCAGTAACACTTTGCAAAATGGTTGGTTTTTAAGGAAGGGCATCCA
>NW_026403004.1:0-309 GCF_001194135.2 Octopus bimaculoides | reverse complement strand
AAGAAGAAGAAGAAGAAGAAGAAGAAGAAGAAGAAGAAGAAGAAGTTATCGATCCCTGTACACCCCATAAAGAATTAAAGACAAAGTTTAGCATTGAACTCGGAGCAGTTACAGCCAGGACAAATAACACAAGGAATCTTATCCGACAGCTCTAACAACTTTGCTAACTGAATCGTAGATGCATTCGATAAATGATGAGCGATGAAACAGCGATCGATAAAACTAGTATTCGCCTAAAATATGTATTGTAGACAAGAGGATCGATAAGATAATTTTTCAAGAAAATGTCCCACATATATATATGTGTAT
>NW_026403003.1:0-318 GCF_001194135.2 Octopus bimaculoides | reverse complement strand
CCGAAAGCGAGGGAATGCAACTTTCAAAAATTAACCTCCTAAAAACATTTTAACGGCAAACCACTGGTTTCATAATTAATGTTGATTTTTGTTTATTTTTTATGTGTCTCGACCATACGTGCACTGATGAATAAAAGATGCAGCTTACTACATTGCTGCATTAATTATGAAACCAGTGGTTTGCCATTAAGTTAAATGTTTTTAGGAGGTTAATTTTTGAAAGTTGGATTCCCTTGCTTTCGGTAAATATGTGCTTATTTTTTGGTAGTTTTTTTTTTGGTAGTTTTGACTTATTTAGTCCCTCTAAGCGTGAGGCAT
>NW_026403002.1:0-570 GCF_001194135.2 Octopus bimaculoides | reverse complement strand
TAAAGATTTAGACCGATGATCACTGGCGCTCCAGTCGTAACCACACATCTCATGCTATCCCATATCAATTACTAGAGTGTTTAATTCATCTTTCTCTTTATTTCCTTGTCAGAATTTTATTATTTGAGGGGATTTGACTATCATATTTAATAGGTCAAAAGACAACGCGAATGTTCCTTCATTGACTTGATATCTTTTTAGCTATAAATGTTTCTACATTATTTACATTATTTACATTTGACGGATATTTGTCCTCATCTTGTTTGTTGTTAAGACAACGTTTCGGCTGATATACCCTCCAGCCTTCATCAAGTGCCTTGGGGAAATTTCGATTATTATTATTATTGAGTGAGAGAGCTGCGCATGCCATCGAAGTGACACCGGGGTAAAATATACGAAGCCCAATATACCCATCATGACTACCCGTCTGATGAGGGTACATCAAACACATGCATCACAACCATATGTGCGCGACATGGGGATCTCATATCAAGAAAAGCAGCGCATGATCTTGCAGGTGGCGCCCAGTTAGAATTTTCTTCAGGTCGAGTAACCCATCCCTATTATTAT
>NW_026403001.1:0-227 GCF_001194135.2 Octopus bimaculoides | reverse complement strand
TCACAGCAGTGACTGCGAGTGAAATTCTGTCTGCGGTAGTCCCATGGCATGTTAGGTTTACTCAGGTGAGGCCCCTGACAGATGCTTCTACTCCGGGTCATTATAGATCTGGGAATAATAGTAGGCAAGAGGTGGTTCCCCACTCGTCAGGACACTGGTTCATTCGAACCTGGGCCTTACTTCTGTTTAAATTCAGCGCCAGAAGACCCCCCCCCACACATGTATAT
>NW_026403000.1:0-684 GCF_001194135.2 Octopus bimaculoides | reverse complement strand
TTTAGATAGATAGTACTATTGACTTTAAAAATATATATAGGGCGCATATAAACTCGTTCACTAACCACGAAACAAAAACTCAACTACACTAGCAACCTACATCAATAGATTAAAAATGAACAACAAAGAATTCAATATGAGTTGGTCTATAATAAGGGAAGCCACACCATATAATACACACATGAAGAATTGCAATTTATGCAGGAAGGAGGCGATCCACATAATCTGAGCCATCTAAATATCTGACGTTATAATTACCTGTAGACACAAATATCTTTCAACGTTTAAATTTTTTTTAATTATTAAACTATAGGATTCTAATTTAGCCTTACTTCATAAAATATATAGTATATATAGCGTTGTAATATACCTGGCATTATACATTGTGTTTAATATGATATGCCCAAAGAGAATGCTCTGATCAAACATTCGATCTTTATTGCATTATTTAACCCACCATTTCTTTTAAAATTTTAACCTTATGATTCTATTAACTCTGATGAGAGAAATATAGAGTTTTGTTATGGTTGGAGTTAGCTCGCCCACGGCAACTTATATCTTTTCGAAACGGCCGTAAGACTTTATACATAGACTTTATGCATGTTCCAGACTCCTTATAAATCATTTTAATCTGCTTTATCATTCTCTTCGTTCGGACTTCGCAAGTACATTTATGGACTTACA
>NW_026402999.1:0-297 GCF_001194135.2 Octopus bimaculoides | reverse complement strand
TTTTTTTTTTTTTTCCATTGACTGAATTCCAGTGACCTTAATATGGTACAAAACCCTTTTTGGGTCCGGGAAACGGGGTGGGGGTGGGGTGGAGCCCTTGGAAATTTTACCCCCACCCCCATTTTCAAATATTTTTCTCTATTTCTTTTTTTACCCATAATTCTAGATAACATTTTGCAGAAATATGTTTGTGAGAGAGTGTGGATTACATTAGATGGAAAATTCAAAGACGTTTGAAATGAATAAGTGAAGATAAAGAGGTTATAGAAGTTACCCCACACCCCTACCCCTTTTTTT
>NW_026402998.1:0-245 GCF_001194135.2 Octopus bimaculoides | reverse complement strand
GGCCCAGGCCAGCCTTCCCGAGGACCGCCGCCAAGTACCGATGGTTGACCGTATCGAAAGGCTTAGACTGGTCTAAATGTACCAGTGCCCACCACCCCTGCGCCAGAAAGTTTTTCCACTCTCTCTAAGGAGTAGCGTATAAGGTGGAGATTGTCGGGGATCGTCCTGCCCGCGATAGCGCACGTTTGCGCTTCACCGACAAGTTTGTCCACGACCCGCGCCAACCTTTTCGCTAGCACCTTGGC
>NW_026402997.1:0-379 GCF_001194135.2 Octopus bimaculoides | reverse complement strand
CACCCCAGCATCCGAAACTATCATGGCTATCGAATAAGTGTCATATTTTTGCATATTTTTGCTGAAACCGACACAAAACTCGGTACCTGTTGCTTAACGACGGTCCTAGCGTTATATCCGTTGAAAAACAAAGAAAATAGTATATATACAACGCACATTAATGTGAGTGAACCATAGCGAACAACCATCTTCGAAGGAACCACGCACATGATGAGAGAATGTAAAGATAGAAATTTGAGCTAAGTTTTATTTTTTGTTCTTTCTAAGATTTATTTTATATTCTTTCTAAAAATTTACAAAATAATTTATTTCACACTTGTTTGTTAACGTACTGTAATTTCTCTCACAGAATAGTTTTTGTTTTTGTTTATTTACGATA
>NW_026402996.1:0-437 GCF_001194135.2 Octopus bimaculoides | reverse complement strand
AGTGTATGTGTATACAAACATGGATGCATGTGTGTGCAAGTAATACAGAGTATAGAAAAGAGTCTATAATGACGTTAGAAGAAAGTCCAGACACAAGGATAGTAAATACCAGCTCGTAGTTAAGGTACACAGTAGTTGAGGTGCTGTAACAAGAAGTCGAGGCCGCGTAACAGAGCCAGAGGAGAGGCACATGTCGTGAGAGGTTGTAGCTTCAATGCTGCTGCCGGTTACTTGATACAGGAGTTCTCGCAGGTTGTATTCGCTGTTAACCATGGTGAAATAATTCACAAACAGTGTTAAGATAGAACCTGTGCGAGTGCTGTTGGTTGCTGTGTACGTAGCAAGAAGTTGGTGTTGACCCTAAGAAGCTGGAGGTCCGTAAGCTATTGAACGAAGTGTTGGGTCTCCATGAGGCTATTGTCGTGTCGTCGCTGGAA
>NW_026402995.1:0-277 GCF_001194135.2 Octopus bimaculoides | reverse complement strand
ATATATATATATATATATATATATATTGGTGATGACTGTAAGTACATTTAACACATGCAGTGTTGTGTACAGCTTTGGTTGTAGTTTTGGTGTGGTGGATGTATCTGTTTGTTGTAGAAGTGCAGTAGTAACAACAGATATGTAGTGGTGGTCGTAGGGGTTGTCTGTAGTTGTGTTTTAATGTGTGATAATGAAGCAGGAGAGTTGGCAATGGTTTTGGGATCATCATCATCATCATCATCATCATCATCATCGTCATTGTTTAACGTCCGCTTTC
>NW_026402994.1:0-200 GCF_001194135.2 Octopus bimaculoides | reverse complement strand
TACACACGCACACAACATACACACATGCACACAACATACACACACGCACATGCATGCAACATACACACAGGCACATGCATGCAACACACACACGCAGCATATACACACATGCAACATATGCACACACACAATGTATATGCATGTATGCGCAACGTATATATACACATACACACAGCATGTGTATATATATATATATATAT
>NW_026402993.1:0-633 GCF_001194135.2 Octopus bimaculoides | reverse complement strand
TGCATGGCAAATTGAATGCAATTTAATAAATGATAATATACATGTGTTTAGTTGTAATCCTCTAAGCCCTCTAACCACTAAGCTACTCACCTGCACTTGTAGGTATCTCCTGGTAGTTTTGTCTCTTGCATGTGAGATATCTCTGTGGGTTTAAGTGTAGGGGGTCAGTTGTCTGATGTTCCATGGGGTTTGCTGCTAAGAAATCAGATAGGGTTTGGCAGTCTGTTATTTTGGAACCAGTTTTCTTGGTGATTTATCCAGGGTTGAAATAGTTGCCTGGCAATGTCTGGGGGACAACGGATTAGATGTTGGTTGATTATCCTGTTATGTTGTTATTTTATATGTGTGTGGCTCCTGGTTAGGAGGGTTGGGTTCCCAGTGGCATATTGTATCCTTCAGCAAGACACTCTATTTCACTTTACTTCAGCTCACTCAGCTGGCAGAAATGAGTCATACCTGTAATTCAGTGGACCAGCTTATCATGTTCTGTGTTCTGCGTTGGATTTCCCTGAGAACTACATTGATCGTATGCATGTCAGTCCCACCGTGTCTTCTACTATAGTCTCAGGTTAAGCAAATCATTGGGAATGGATTTGGTAGAAAGAAACTGGAAGAAGCCCATCACATATATGT
>NW_026402992.1:0-214 GCF_001194135.2 Octopus bimaculoides | reverse complement strand
TATGTGTGTCTGTGTATGTGTGGACGTATGTGTGTGCGCATGTGTGTGCGTGTGTGTATGTGTACGTATGTGTATGTGCATACGTGTGTGCACGCATGCGTGCATCTATATATGTGTGTGTGTTTGTGTGCGTATGTGTGTGTGCGTATCTGTGTATGTGTGTGTATGCATGTGTGTGGGTATGTACGTGTGTATATATGTGTGTGTATGTGTA
>NW_026402991.1:0-260 GCF_001194135.2 Octopus bimaculoides | reverse complement strand
TAAATATATATATATATTATTTATAGCCTTATATGATTGAACGCCACGCATCCTCTTCCAAGAAAATTTTATCGTAATAATTCTGATGCGCACTCTATACGATCTTTTTACGCATTCGTTTTTCTCTTTTTCTCTGACTAATTCTTTTAACTCCTCTTCTCCCACTCTGTCACTCTCTCCCCCTTACCCCGCCTCTCTTGCTTACGTGACCATCGGCCATCTTTCTTTCTTTCTCTCCATTGTAGCTGGAACAAGGAAGA
>NW_026402990.1:0-242 GCF_001194135.2 Octopus bimaculoides | reverse complement strand
CAAGCTACTTACCACACAGCCACTCCTATGCCTATATATACATATATATTCTGTTTGTCCATTTTCATAAGGTTCTTCCTAGATTTAAGACAAATTTTTTTATGTTTGCTTCCCTCACATGTCTTTGCCAGTATATATACATTGAAGCTTTACTATAGCATCGTAAATGTATCGACTGCTATTTCCAGTAAATATTGGTGCTTTATTGTACTACTACTCTATATTTACATACATATATATAT
>NW_026402989.1:0-214 GCF_001194135.2 Octopus bimaculoides | reverse complement strand
AACTATACTTTATGAGGAAGAGAGACACCCATATACCAGTACTGAAGGAATACATGGATGACATAACCATTTGTACAGCTTCAGTAGCTTCTGCGCAGCAGGTTCTCCATAAAGTCAACAAATTCATGACGTGATCATGCACGAGGATCAAACCGAAAAAGTCTCGTTCCCTAGTTCTGGACCATGGTAAAGTTAGACAGGATGAGCCATTTCA
>NW_026402988.1:0-694 GCF_001194135.2 Octopus bimaculoides | reverse complement strand
GGGATTAAGTCGATTACATCGACCCGAGTGCATAACTGGTACTTAATTTACTCGACCCCGAAAGGATGAAAAGCAAAGTCGGTCTTGGCGGAATTTGAACTCAGAACGTAGCGGCAGACGAAATACCGATTAGCATTTCGCCCGGCGTGCTACCGATTCTGCCAGATAGCCGCCCAAATAAATACAAATATTATAGGTGAACTAATTCAAGTTTCGTACTCGAAAAGTACAGTATTTGGCAATCCTTAAATAAAACGTATTGTTCAGGCTCATATAACCCTCTCCGGATCGAGCAGCTGTCTCGCAGGCTTTGGGCCCCTCTCCTTTGAATTATTTTGCAATTAGTTTATTATGGCTTCTGCGGTCAAATGGAACGTAACACCATTTTTCCTTTTTTTTTCTTTTCTTTTCTTTCTCATTCTTCTTTTTCCATGAACCTTCCTGTCGTTTTTTTTTTCTCGTGGTTTCTCATGCACACCAGAGTTCTGATTTCCAAATAGAACAAACCATGTATTCAGAGCTCGGAGATTGGCTAGAGACACATGGTACGTTATGAAAGCCTATCTAACCACGTGTCTTAATGGCAAGAAACTATTACTAGCTCTTATTTTAATACAGTGTACAGAAAGACAGATAGGCAGGCAGGCAGGCAGATAGATAGATAGATAGATGGATAGATAGATAGATAGATAGA
>NW_026402987.1:0-356 GCF_001194135.2 Octopus bimaculoides | reverse complement strand
GGGACTGAACCCGGAACCATGTGGTTCGTAAGCAAGCTACTTACCACAGCACCCCAATGTTTATCCTCTGCTTGTTTCAGTCATTGGACTGTGATCAAGTTGGGGTACCGTATTGAAGGGTTTAGCTGAACAAATCAGGTATTATTCTATTATTCTCTTTTGTTGAACTGCTAAGTTACAAGGACATAAATACACCAATACACACCGGTTGTCAAGCAGTAGTGACAATTGTAAACACACCAGTTGTCAAGTGGTAGTGAGTGACAGACACATACACAAAGACGCACTTGCACATATACATACATTCATACATACATACATACATACATACATGCATACACACATACATACATACA
>NW_026402986.1:0-200 GCF_001194135.2 Octopus bimaculoides | reverse complement strand
CACACACACACACACACACACACACACAAAGAAACACACACACACACACAAATATACACACACACACAAATATACACACACACACATATATATATAATGTATGTCTATAAACACACACACGCATATATATTATTCTGTGTGCCCAGTTAAATGAACGCCTACTACTGTAAGAGTAGGCTCCACGTAGACTATCATTATCC
>NW_026402985.1:0-380 GCF_001194135.2 Octopus bimaculoides | reverse complement strand
ATATATATATATATATATGTGAGGCCATTTATGCATTTGGGAGTGTCTACGTATTTACGTATGCGTGTGGGTATGTGGGCATATATCCGTTTCCAGGTGAGCTCTACTGCGAATGTATCTGAAGATATGTATGTCACCACTGGGTATGTAAATTAATGTGTTTGGTTATTTACGTGTATTATATACATACATAGATATATGTGTGTGCGTGTGTGCGTATGTGTATGTATGCGTGTATAACTATATACATATACAAATAAATATGTACATAAATATATATATGTATGCCTATGTGTGTATATATATGTGTGTATATGTGTATGTATGAATTCATATATATATATGTGTGTGTATGTGTGTGTGTGTGTGTGTGTGTGTGT
>NW_026402984.1:0-272 GCF_001194135.2 Octopus bimaculoides | reverse complement strand
CCTGCATGTGTGTGTGCGTGCAAATACACGCGTTCATCGTCTATATGTGTATGTCACCATGCATTTATATGCATATGTACATGTACACATACTTGTTTATGCATGTGTGTATGTTCATTTGTGTCTATTACACGTGAATATCTGTATAACAGTAAACTTGTATGTTTGTCGATGTATACAGGCGTGTGTCAGTATATGCATATGTAAGTATGTATATGTGTGTGTGTGTATACGTATGTATATATATACATGTGTGCATGTATGTATGTGCT
>NW_026402983.1:0-445 GCF_001194135.2 Octopus bimaculoides | reverse complement strand
ATATTTATATATACACACACACGAACTGATACACACGCGCGCGCGCGCACACGAACACACAATGTATGTGTACTGAATAAAAAATACATATTTATATGCAAACATATATACATACACACAATGGCACAGTTTACTCATTGTATAAACACAGAGGCGCATATATCGGAACAGATAGATAGATAAAGCAACAGGTACAATGGTGTCACTTCATTTTCTATCCTTTATGTACTTCCTTCACTTTCACATTTTTTCTTTCAATCTATGTCATTTCCGTGCTCTTTCTCTTTAACATTCAAACCCTCTAACTAACTATTTATTCCTTCACAATTGTCCTCTCTCCTTCTCTATTCGATCAACCTCCCCCTTCGTTGTCGCCAGCCCATTATATTTTAGCATCTAAGGCGGCGAGCTGGCAGAATCGTTAGCACGCCGGGTGAAATGCTTA
>NW_026402982.1:0-270 GCF_001194135.2 Octopus bimaculoides | reverse complement strand
TTCTGATGTATGCGATGATGATGGTGATGTTGTTGTTGATGTTGCCTTTGTTGTTGATGTTGTTGTTATCGTTGTGGTTGATGATGATGACGACGACGACGACGAAGATAACGATGATGATTCTGATATTAGCGATGATGTTGATAGTGATGATAATGATGATAGTAAAGTCGATGATGATGATGATAACGATGATGCTGACGATGACGATGACGATGATGATGACGATGATGAAGATGATGATGATGAGTTGGTGATGATGCTAGTGTT
>NW_026402981.1:0-486 GCF_001194135.2 Octopus bimaculoides | reverse complement strand
TTAATTTCACGAGCAGGCTGTTCCGTTGATCGGATCAACCCTCGTCGTCGTAAGCGACGGAGTGCCAACAACAATAACAACTTCATCTATTCGTCTGTTTTGCCGAACCGCTAGCTTACGGGGACGTGAGTATCAATACCGGTTGTCAAGCGATGGTTGGACACAAACACGGTCACAAACACACACACATTCACCACCCACACATAAATACAGCATAAAATATATGTATTTTTTTTTTATGGCACTCCGTCAGTTATGACAACGAAGGTTTCGTTTGATCCGATCAACGGAACAGCCTGCTCGTGAATTTAACCAGCAAGTGACTGAGTACTCCACATACTCGTGTACCCTTAACATAGTTCTCAAGAAAATTCAGCATGACACAGTACGTGAAAAAGCTGACCCCTTTGAAATACAGATACAACTTTTATTTGCTAGCTGAGTGAACTGGAGCAACGTGAAATAAAGTGTCTTGCTCACGGACAC
>NW_026402979.1:0-366 GCF_001194135.2 Octopus bimaculoides | reverse complement strand
GAATCTGGAGTCGGGCCAAGAATGTCAATAGAACAGCGGATTAATTACAAAAGATAGGAAAACAACCTAACAGCTAATCTGCCGATACCGGTATTTAAAGATTTACAACATTTTAGTGGTGCGAAATATAACAACATGAACTCCAATTAAACAACGAAATGTAATTGTATATTGTCTATAAAAATCATATATGCATCACGTCAGTTATTAAGTTTGGGAACTAAAATAACGGATCAAATTTAATTTATCGCGCTGAAACGCGGTGGTGAATTAGCCGGGTTGTTAAAGTGTTGGTTAAAACATTTTATAGAGAGAGACGCTGAGTTCAAACCCCGCTGGGTCTCGAGTTTCTTTTCATTTTTTTTT
>NW_026402978.1:0-309 GCF_001194135.2 Octopus bimaculoides | reverse complement strand
AAGCAGCTCCATTTAATTGATCAATGCAAGCATTACATCAATTTGAAATAAGACCATACAGGCTTTCAACATATAGGATAACCCATTATAATTTTATAGAAAATCTTTTATCAGGACTAGAGAATAAAAGAATACACTAATACCTGGACATTCTTGTTACTTATTTGCTTTTTATTCAACTAACTTCGAGCTGTGCAGACAATACCAGACTGACTTGGTGTTTCAACTTAAGTACCTAATTCAACTGAATCTTAATGTTATACACACACATATCATCATCATCGTTTAACGTCCGCTTTCCATGCTAGC
>NW_026402977.1:0-267 GCF_001194135.2 Octopus bimaculoides | reverse complement strand
TATATATACATATATGTATGTATGTATATATATATATATATATATATACACCTTAACATGTGCTTGTCTAAGTATGTGCGTATTTGTATATATGTGAGTGTGTGAGAACATATATACACACACACACATTGTATATGAATACATATAAACTATTAGCACACTCACACAAACACACACATACACGCGTGCGTGTGTGTGCATAAGTGGTGGTGACTTATGCATATAAATATGTTTGTGTACTCTATGTGTATTTGTACGAGTGTATAT
>NW_026402976.1:0-266 GCF_001194135.2 Octopus bimaculoides | reverse complement strand
CTCTCTCTCTCTCTCTCTCTCTGTCTTTTACTCTCCTTCTTTTTCTTTCTTCCTCTTTCTGTCTTACTAATCGCCTTATCCTCTTTTTCTCTTTCCTTTTTCTTTCTCCCTCTTTCACTCTCTTTCCCCTCAACTAATTACGTGAAAGCAATACAATTACGTTCCCTCTACCTCACGCCATGGACGTATCACTCTTCCTCTTTTCCTCTCTCCGTCTTTTTATGCCTCTTCTTTGATCACGTGAAAGCGTTACCCACGAGCTAAAT
>NW_026402974.1:0-421 GCF_001194135.2 Octopus bimaculoides | reverse complement strand
TTTCATGTTGTTCCAGTTCACTCAGCTGTAGAAATGAGTTGCGACATCACTGATGCCAGGCTGTATCGGCCACTTTGCTTTTCCCTTGGATAACATCAGTGGCATGGAGAGAGGAGGGTGGTATGCAGGGGTTTCTGTTGGTCTTCATACACAACCTTACCTGAACTTGTGCCTCAAAGAGGAACTTCCTAGGTGCAACCCCATGGTTGTTCATGATTGAAGGACCGAAGGGAGTCTTGACCCTTTAAAATAATGATGACAACAAAGGTAGTGGAAATAATCGGTTCAAATTTTGACCGCGGGCCAGTAACTTTAGTGGAGTGGGCCAGTTTATTTCATTGACCCCTGTACTCTATTGGTACTTGTTTTATCAAGCTGAAAAGAAGGAGAGGCAAAGTTGACCTTGGTGGAATTTGAACTC
>NW_026402973.1:0-230 GCF_001194135.2 Octopus bimaculoides | reverse complement strand
CTGCTCCAGCCAATCAAGTGGTTATTCGGGTATCTGCCTCAATTCTTCCTTTCTATTGATGTCAATTGATCTCGTAAACAAAACTGAACACGAACACAAATGCTATGGTTGGACAAACAGCCATCTTTTGAAGACTGACGGTCTCATGTTTTACGCAAAGCGAGATTTATAAATAGAAACCCTGCTGCAGATAGTCTTCTTCCTTTTCTTAATCGTTTTTCACCGTGTGG
>NW_026402972.1:0-291 GCF_001194135.2 Octopus bimaculoides | reverse complement strand
GCATCAGAACGCAGGACCTGGCACCAGTCCTGCTTCTCCTCAGTTCAAAGTTTTGAGCAGATTTGACTCCAGCATCGGGACCAACTTTGTTAAAGCATGAAGGTACGCTGGCAAAACACTGCTCCTCTAAATGAAAACCTTACCCGTCATCGTGATTCTTTAGCACGAAGCAAAGCAGGCCTTGGCGTCCACTCAAGAAACGCAATGGGATCTATTTTAAAACGGGGGCCACAGTATTTTCTTAAGGAAACACTTTGAAACTTGGAACACTGGTAGAATGTGTCATATAAA
>NW_026402971.1:0-864 GCF_001194135.2 Octopus bimaculoides | reverse complement strand
CTGAAATGAGGCAATGCAAGAGGAAACTAGAGAAACATAATTAATAACCACACACAAAATCCGATATATATGTATATTCTTCTACATAAATAAAACCGATATAAAAATTCCAAATATAATAAATATAAAATATATAAATATATATAAATATAAAAAGTACATATAAATGGATAAATATGGAAATGATACATAAAAGCTACAATTCATTGGTATAATAAAATTTGACATGATAAAACATTAAAAATACATACTAAAATACCACGAAAATGTTATAAAGATTTTAAAGTTCCATCTAGAGGTCGTTTCAGAGACGTGCCAAGTAATACGATATAATATGATATATGAAATATATCATATAACTTGGCACGTCTCTGAACGGCCCGTAGATGGAAGTTTCAAATCTTTGTAATGTTTTTCTGTTATTTTAGTACATCTTTTTAATGTTTTATCGTATCAAATTTTTATTTCGTCAATGTATTGTAACTTTTAAATCTAAAATTGACTAGGTTTTATGTATCATTTCCATATTTATCCATTTAAATGTATTTTTATATTTATATCGATTTTTTAATGTAGAGGAATATACATATATAATGGATTTTGTGTATGGTTATTAAATATGTTTCTTTAGTTTCCGCTTGCATTGCTTCCAGTCAGATTATTAAACGGTATATATACATATATATATTTACAGTCGCGGCTGTGAGGTAACAAGTTTGCTTACCAATGACATGTTTCCGGGTTCAGTCCCACTGCGTGGCACCTAGGTGTAGTTTGTTCTACTAAAGCGACCAAAGCTTTGTGTCTGGATTTGGTAGATGGAAACGTAAAGAAGCATGTCGTGTATATATATATATATATATG
>NW_026402970.1:0-297 GCF_001194135.2 Octopus bimaculoides | reverse complement strand
GTTTGTCTCCTGTCCTAGCTTGATTTACGCGTTTGCCACCACAACCTCGTCTAAGGCTTAGCAGCCCTTCCTGTGTGTTTTCACTGTCCTGTTTGTGTTACTCATTTTGACCCTCCGCATAATCCCAAATTTTATTTAATTTGCTTTGCGGGAGCAACTGTTTTATCGAAAGCGTATATTGTTGTTAAATGCTCGAAATACGAGACCAGAGAAACAACCAACAAATGATGAAGGGTCGTTCTTTATATTTGCTTTGTTTTCCATTTGTGTCTTTCGTTGTTCGAAAGAATAGTTCAT
>NW_026402969.1:0-202 GCF_001194135.2 Octopus bimaculoides | reverse complement strand
TGCTAATGTTTAATTACCATTATAAGTGTATAGTGACGCAGGTAAGAATGTGTATGTGTGTATGTATGTTACATGTTGGCATTTTTCTACACACACACTCACACACAAACACACACAGACACGTATAAATACTAACGTACAAATTATGTATCTTTCTATCAGCCTCCTCTCTCTCTCTCCCTTTACATACATATATATATAT
>NW_026402968.1:0-318 GCF_001194135.2 Octopus bimaculoides | reverse complement strand
CATTATTTTTCATTTCTATTTTAATGACGACAGATACGTTTATAAAGTGTACTGCACTCCACTCAGCATTTATAGTTTACGTGTAGTACCTCATGATGCTCCTCTTTAAGAACTTGTGCTGCGGCTACATTGTCTTCCTATGGAAAAGGTGTAATATCTTACGTTCCTCACTCCATAGTGTCAAAATAATATAGAATATAGCATCGAACTTGAACCTTTGCAGACTCAGTGTTTTTTTATTTCAAAGTTTAAATACTAAGCGCAGGCGTGACTGTGTGTTAAGATGCTTGCTTCCCAATTACATGGTCCCGGATTAAG
>NW_026402966.1:1245-1753 GCF_001194135.2 Octopus bimaculoides | reverse complement strand
CCGAAAGGATGAAAGGCAAAGTCGACCTCGGCGGAATTTGAACTCAGTCATTTAAAAACTCAATTATGTATACTCTTGCATTTAATCTCGACTCTTTCTTTTCAAACAATATTGGTATACAAAATTCGTACCCACAGACCTTATGAAAACTAGCTGGAAAAGACGATTTCCTGGGGTTAAAAAGCAGTAACATAGTTCTGGATAGAACAGCCCCCTTATGTTGGCAAATAAACTTTACCGATACCATTAATAATATCGATGATAATAATAGGAAAATCCGTAAGCCTCTGATTTGCAATAGGATGCACTACCGAAAGGCAGATCGTCTTTCCCTTCCCGGAGCCCAAGGAGGTCGAGGTTTGATCCAGTTTGAAATCTCTTGCAAAACCACCACAACTGGACAGTCAAAATATCTTGAAACCTTTAACGACGGGAAGCTTGAAGCATCTAACTCGCTGGAAACTTCGGAGAAACGCAAGAAGCTTCAATCTGTCATCAAGGAGAGCAA
>NW_026402966.1:0-304 GCF_001194135.2 Octopus bimaculoides | reverse complement strand
GGTAGCGAAAGAAACCAGCGCTGTAGAAAATATAAATATAGATTCTAAAGCCTATAGTTTTGAAAAAGAATTTGCTTCACTACGGGACAAGTTAGGAAGAAAATGACTCACAAATTGCAGATCTCCAGCGGAGAAATACTGAATGTCTCCAGAGGAGAAATACAAAAGTGTTTCTACAACTCTGTTGCGATGCTTATAAATAGCTATGCATAATGAATTCTTTGGTACAACAACTCTACACAAAGAGATGGCTTTTGTCAAAAACGTCGAAATGGAGGAAACTGATGTAATGTCATCCATTGAT
>NW_026402965.1:0-322 GCF_001194135.2 Octopus bimaculoides | reverse complement strand
TCTCTTCTCTTCTTTCTTTCTCTTCGCTTTAGTCCTTCTTCTCTATATCATCATAGCTCTTCCCCTTTCCTTTTTATCTCTCTTCCACTTTACTTACACTAATTCTTATTGCCCCTCATCGCTCCCTCCCCTTACCCGTACCATTTCTTTTAAGTCGTTCAGTTTTTCTCAGCCGATCAACGAGTCTATTGAATAAACCTGTCAATAACGAGGCTATAATGATCACTGGAAACGTCTGTAAGTCAGGTATATATATGTATAAATATATAAAATTATATAAATAAGGATAAGATCGTTATTTAAAATACCGATCATATCAGGT
>NW_026402964.1:0-217 GCF_001194135.2 Octopus bimaculoides | reverse complement strand
AAAGCTCTGCATACCAGATGCTAGCAAGTTTATGGGGTCATCGGGAGAGAATGCATGCTGTTTCATGGCCTTTCTTGTGATGGCAATATTATACACTGGCTTCCCTCACTGAAATGAGGCCCTCCTTGCCAGATCAACTGGTTTACTAGGTTTCACTCAACATTCTTCCAGCCATCACTCATCGTCTCTTTTTAACCAAATCCAGTGGCTTGCCTTC
>NW_026402962.1:3746-4727 GCF_001194135.2 Octopus bimaculoides | reverse complement strand
AATTTGCTGAATCCGTTGCTCTACTCATAACGACATATAGCTGGTCGTGCATGAACAAGGGAGAGAGCAGTAGTTACCAGAGCAAAAATCCTCAGTGTACACTGTAGACACGCTCCTTCGCAAACGATCAGCTATTATTTTGTAAACAATGTTACGAAACTGTTCATGTTTTCGAATTATATATATATATATATATGAACGGGAACGTGAACGTGAAACTCAGAGTAACAGTCTTTTGTTATATTTCTGCTGCTTTTAAATAAAGTATATATATATATAAAGTTTATGGCGTTCACCGTGCAATGACTAAGGAAAATAGTCTAATAACGAGGCATGTAAGCACTCGACAGAAAAAAGAAGGCTTTCCTATCCGTGTGTGAAGGTACCACACTTATCCATGTTAACAAAGGGATGTGGGTTCGCGTCCCGCGCAGATGGGAAAGCCTTCTTTTTTCTGTCGTGGGCTTATATGCTCCGTTATTAGACTGTTTTCGTTAGTCATTGCACGGTGAACAGCATGAGCTTTAAGCTTATATAAAAATACCATTATTATTATATACAGGATTGTAAAATACGGCACCGTATAATAAAGCCATTCGCACCGAAAGCATATATATGCTTACTATAGCCTCAGGCTGACCAAAATATTCTGAGTGGATTTCGTACTCGGAAACTGAAAGAAGACTGTCATATATATGTGTATATTTGTGTATGTGTGTGCTTGTGTCTTGTGTTTGTACCCCCACCATTGCTTGACAACTGATGTTGCTGTGTTTACATTCCTGTAACTTAGCGGTTTGGTAAAAGTCACTGACACAATGAGTACTAGGCTTACAAAGAATAATTCCTGTGGTTGATTTCTTCGACCAACGGCGGTGCTCCACCATGGCCGCAGTCACATGACTGAAACAAGTAAATCAATAAAAATCTATGCCATTTTAATCCCGAGCAAGGCCGGGTATCTCTGCTAGTATATATATA
>NW_026402962.1:0-158 GCF_001194135.2 Octopus bimaculoides | reverse complement strand
CTTTTTTTTTATTCTTTTTACTTGTTTCAGTCATTTGACTGCGGCCATGCCGAAGCAGTAGCTTTAGTCGAGCAAATCGACCACAGGATTTATTCTTTGTAAGCCCAGTACTTATTCTATCTCATTGACGAACCGCTAAGTTACGGTTGTCAAGCGAT
>NW_026402961.1:0-546 GCF_001194135.2 Octopus bimaculoides | reverse complement strand
ATGTTCAGCTTCTTATGTAATTGCTAAGACATTTCACAGAATGGCGGTGGATGACTCGGGGTGGTGGGGCAGGTGAGATGTGGAAGTTGTTGAGTGGAGGAGAAGATATGTGGATAGCTTATCTGTACTAACAGCATTCTTCAGAAATACGACACCCGCTGTAAATACGTGTACGGGTACACACACACACACATTCATACATACACACACATATTCCAAAAATTCGCATATTCACAGCAGGAGATTTTTTTATGAGCAGGTATTTATATGTTACATATCTTCATACATATATATATACATAAGTGCAGATGTACACACACACACACACACACACACACACACACACACACACACACACACTCACGCACACATATATACATGAGTACATAAGTTGAAAGACACGCGAAATACATTTGCATGTGTATGTGTATGTGTGTTGTGTATGTATGCATGAATAAATATAATTATGTATACGTGTATATATTGTACGTATTATAACTATGCTGTGTATGTATATATGTATGTATATATGTATGTATATATGTA
>NW_026402960.1:0-709 GCF_001194135.2 Octopus bimaculoides | reverse complement strand
TCTGTGTTCCTTTCTGTTGAAGAGCGCAGGCTCGAAACGTAAAAGACTTTCAAACTTCCCGAGCGTTAAACTAATACATGTGTTTGTTATTTACATACCCGTCTTCGTCTTTTTTCTTTCGTAAATCATCACTATGACAGACAGACAGACAGACAGATAGATAGATAGATAGATAGATAGATGGATAGATAGATAGATAGATAGATAGATAGATAGATAGAGCAGCCCCAAAATAGCAACACCAAAGTTACATTAAAATTAAAATGTTGCCGTTAGCAAGTTCATCCTCAGCAAAATGCAAATTTCTTTAACGTTTCGGAAGTTTTATCTTCATCAGAACGATAGAACAAGCGACATGATAAAGAGAAAAAAGACAAGAAAAGAAAGCAATAAAATTGTAAGGAAAAGATGAGCAGAATATTTGTAATTCCCATCGGTGTCTTATCAAAGTTTTACAACTAACTACGGCGTCAGAACCACTGGTAATTGCTATTGGGAATCTAAGCAAACATGGTACACGTTTGAGAGGTGAAAACATGCCAATTAAATCTAAACGTCATACCTAATCAGCAGGGCGATAGCTTGTCAGCACTGCTCTTTGTTCCCTCGTTAAACCTATTATTAAACCGGCTAACAAAACATGATGTTTATAGAAACTGATACCCCAAATCTACGAACATCACTTGTGTGTGTGTGTGTGCGTATGTAT
>NW_026402959.1:378-562 GCF_001194135.2 Octopus bimaculoides | reverse complement strand
ATGTATATAAGTATGTATGTTATGTACGTATATATATATATGTGTGCATGTATGTATATGTGTATGTAGGTATTTATGCATGCATGTGTGCATGTACGTATGTACGTATGTTTGTATTTATTATGAACGTATGCATGTATGTAATATGTATAAAGGTATATATGCATATATGTATACATGTATG
>NW_026402959.1:0-113 GCF_001194135.2 Octopus bimaculoides | reverse complement strand
TATATATATGCATGCATATATGTAAGTATGTATGTATGCATATATGTATGTATGCATATATGCATGCATGTATGTATATGTGTGTATGTAATATGTATGTATTTATGTATAAA
>NW_026402958.1:0-233 GCF_001194135.2 Octopus bimaculoides | reverse complement strand
TTACCGAGTAAACTTAAAGACTAAAGAACCGAGGTTCGAAACCTGCAACGGATTTTAAGAATGTATTGACGAACACATGATGCATATTTAGGAATGCTTCAGTTTCTGTATCTATAGCCTCAGGTCCATCAACGATTTGTAAATAAATTGTGCAGACACACACACACACACATACACATACGCAAACACACGCACACTTACATTTCCCTCTCTCTATTTCTTTCTCTCCCTAT
>NW_026402957.1:0-590 GCF_001194135.2 Octopus bimaculoides | reverse complement strand
TGTCCGTGACGAAAAATATTCCTCCAGTACTGTTCTGACCTCGTCTACAGTATTCATATTTTTTTCCGTCGAAATGATTTTGAAGACAGCGGAATAAATGATATGTAGATGGTGAATATGGTAGCTGGGGCATCGTTTCCTATTCAAACAGCCACAGCTTTTGGAATGTCATCCTCACTGGTGGAAGAACATCTTTCGTCTTGAATCCAAAGATGGCCGTTTTTCTTCTAGCGCTGACTTAAGCCGCTCAAGCTGCTCGCAATAGATCTTCTTTGGTATCATTTGGTTTGGGTTTAAAACTTCCAAGTGGACTAAACCTTTGATATCCTACCAAACAGATAACAATACCTTACGTTGGGGGAAGACTTTCTTTAGCCTTAGGTGCCGGTGTTTCTCTTTTCCCTACCCTCTGTCTCTCAGCGTTTGACATTTTTATAGAGAACCCATTTCTCGTCACCAGCCACTATTCTGTCCAAAACAGGTTCATTCGTAAGACGTGGTAGCAAAGAAGAGTACACATTCACTCTCTTCGCGTGATTTGACTCGGAAAGTTTGTGAGGAACCCACTGACCCAACTTGCTGACTTTTCC
>NW_026402956.1:3989-4509 GCF_001194135.2 Octopus bimaculoides | reverse complement strand
AATAGATTGACGATTCACCGACAACAAATACGAGACCCCAGTGCTAAACAGATTCTACTGAGTGGATACATAAACATATGTGCAAAACATAATCCCCCCACCAATTCCAGGTCTTCTCACTCTACCTATGTTCAGTGAATACCACAGATGAAGCACGAATAAACAAAGAGAATACTTTCATACAAAAGTACAAACCCAGACTTTAACAAAGTGCATACACAAATAACTATTGACAGACAAAACTCATTCTGCCACTTAACGTGGGGAACCATCACGGCTAACAACCTAAACTTTAGCCACTGGACTACATACCAACAACTCCTGTCTACTCTTCCAACAGACAGATTAAATTTGGTGTGTCTTGATTGTAGCTAAACATATTCACTCAACTGTGTCGGCCTTCATTTTAACCGCAAAATATGCTGCCACGTGACTCTAACACGCGGACGTAGCGGAAAACGTACAGAAGGTTCTAAACTTAATCACATGTTCATTCTCGACAAACACTTGACAGAAAACA
>NW_026402956.1:2035-3430 GCF_001194135.2 Octopus bimaculoides | reverse complement strand
TATATATATATGTATGTATGTATGTATGTATGTATGTATGTAAAGGATCAAAGATCCTACACAAGCCATCGGCTCATAAGGTATGTTTCCCTGGATTCTGTGGTGCATATGTTCTCCACTCACAGGACTGGTCCAGAAATCCAAACCAAAATCTTACGATCATCAGTCCACCACTCTAACCACTCGTCCACTTGCTCCCACAAAAGACGAGATATAGTTTCTCTGGTCGATCGTGGTTTGATAATGAAAGAATGAAAACTACGCCTCGAAAATATTCTCCAACTCACGAGGAAGTTGGAACTCGGCACCGTGATATAACGACTCACTCGTCAGTTTTATAGTGCTCCTGCTGTTTAGCTCTGCCAACCGCTTATGTTATCGAGTGCTACCTTCTTACAGTTTGTTAGACTGGGCTATTTCAGAGCGCAGTCGTCTTGACCAAATACAACAACAGAATACGAACCCGTAATCTCAAGGTGTATATTTGTTCGGTACTACCTGTACTATCATCACCTGAGCTGTCATGCAGGGCTGTCAGCCACCCTTTTAATACTCCCAGCTCCGTCACGGTCTTCAATTAAAAATTGTAATCCGTAAAGTGAATTGAACCCATCAACTTTAAACTTAATCCAACGTTTTGACATGAATACCGACGATAATCCGGCAAACTGTGACGTGAACACACTCGATAATCCGGCCAACTGCTCTCTCTCCCTCTCTCCCTCTCTCCCTACTCTCTCTCTCACTCTTTATCTCTGCCCACCTCTCTCCCCATTCTCTATCTCTCTCTCTCTTTCTAACTATGTTAATGCTTGTCTGTATGTAAGGCGATCACTTTAATCCGCCACCAGTGAACAAAAACACATAAAGCAACCAATGAAATTATCTATATTCTGTCTCACACGCTACACACACACACACACACACACACACACACTCTGTCTCCGGCTCCCCTGTTAGCCTGTTAGCCCTTGAAATTACCTTACATGTATAAACCTAGACACACACATACACACGCTTACATACGAGTAGACATGTGTGCACACGCACATTGTCTTGTTCGTATTGGATGGCTCGCTCGCTCTCTTCTCCTTCTCTGTCTGTCTGTTTCTCTCTTTCTCTGCTTCTCTCTCTATTAACCCCTGAATTCTCACATTCATAATGTCCCTATTGAAGATTCCCTGTAAAATAGAATCAAAGGTCTTATCCTCTCTCATCAAATACACTTTCACTCACTCACTCACTCACTCACTCACTCACTCACTCACTCACTCACTCACTCACTCAATCACCCACTCACTCACTCACTCACTCGCTCACTCACTCACTCATTCACTCACTCGTTCACTCACTCACTCACTCATTCACTCACTCGCTCTCTCACTCACTCGATCA
>NW_026402956.1:0-1207 GCF_001194135.2 Octopus bimaculoides | reverse complement strand
ATTTTTCAGGAACTTTTCTTTTGTTTCAGATCCTGTGCTGGAAATTGCGATAAAGTTTTTCCATTAAAGAACACGAAGAAGAAACCTATTGCTAAGTTTTCACCGTCATTAACTGGTGGCTTCACACTTTCGTGTGTTGTGAATGACCGAAAATACGGTCCATTTCAATATTTGTGCCTTTTTATTTCTTGTTGAGAGGACTTTAGTGAAATTTCATTTTTTGCTTCTTCACTCGCGGCATCAAAGAATTCGCTTTACATTCTCCCAGTTATATTTCCTTCGGCAGCCATATCCTAAGAAATTTCAATTGTATTTGCCCCCAACAACACATCTTTTCTAGAAATCTATCACTGATTTTTAGAAGCAACGTCGAAAATTTATCTTCCTTGTTGGTCTCATATTGCCAAGAAGATGAAACGGCACTAAACGACCAACAGGGACATGCAACTGATTGATAGAACATGTTATGACGCTTTGAGAAAAGCGAGTAATTATGATCACTGGCACATTTTGACTGCCTCATGAGTCTCAAGAATTAGGAGTAAGTTAAGTTCCTAATCAAAAACTGAGTAATCATCATCTGGTAACGATATCATTTACTGCACATTTATTTTAAAGCCAACAGTTACCGACAGTATCCACAGATTCACGTCCACTAAAAGCTCTAAACAAAACCCACTGCTCACATCGTATGTTCAGTATTTCATGTTTGAATACCTGACCCGCATCCTGGGATCCGGAACCCATATTCCGTATCCCTCAAAATTGCCCGTACAAAACCAAACATCTGCCTCAAACACATTAGTTCTCCATGATTATATGTTCCTAAATCTACAGTTAATATATTTTTTATGATAGGCCCGCTATAATGGCTTAATTATTACATTAAATATATGCGTTCGAACTTTTTTAAATACATCTTGTTATTAATTTTTTGTTGTGCTTTTTTTCACGCTTTATATTTTATTATTTGGTATACTCCTATTTTGAATTCATATTTTATATTTCAAACAATATACATATCTTTTATTTATATTTTCATTATTGCTATATTATTTTCAACATCATTTTTTTTTACATATATTTGAAAATACAATTTTTATTCTTTACATATTTTTTATTCAATTAATTTACATTATTGATTTTTGAAACATTGTTCGCTCATATACTTATTTCCCCAATCTTTCTTAAATATATTTTACATCTT
>NW_026402955.1:0-703 GCF_001194135.2 Octopus bimaculoides | reverse complement strand
ATCTCTGTATAGTTACATATGCATTAAGATTTGAACAGATGGATAGAAGAAACACCTATAAGATCTGGTTTAATGCAGCTCCAGAAAACAGTGTTATTGGGGACAGCTAGGATACATCGGAAGGTTCTTTGCCATCAAAGGTTACTTGTTGTTGTCCGATGTTAGGAATTTTTCTTTTCCAACAGAATTTTATTTTATTTTTTTACTTGTTTCACTCATTTGGTTGCGGCCATGTTGGAGCACCGCCTTGGAATATGTGGAATAGTAATAATAATAATAATAATAATAATAATAATAATAATAACAATAATAATGCTGGATCATATGTCAGCTGACAACAAGGTAAGCGATAAGGAAGAAAGAAAAGTAGATAGATATAACTGGTTAGCTTGGGAAGTTAAACAGTTGTGGTCGATGAAAAAGGCAGTAGTAGTACCAATAATTGTCGGAGCCCTGGGAACAGTGAGCAAAAATCTCGAGAAATACATGGAACAAATAGGTGCTGCAATAAGGGCGGAGCACTTGCAGAAAACAGCACTGCTTGGAACTGCTCGAATACTCCGGGAGGTGCTCGAAAAATAAGAGATGTTACCTTAGTTCACTGGTAGTGAACAGCTGACACTGTAGTACATCTCTAGCGTTAGAAGCTGCTGAAAGGCAATAAATAATAATAATAATAATAATAATAATAATAATAATAATA
>NW_026402954.1:0-531 GCF_001194135.2 Octopus bimaculoides | reverse complement strand
TGTGTGTGTGTGTAGGTTTTTATTTAATTACTTATTTTCATGAACTAAAGTATATATTTGTGTGTGTGTACATATGACTGTATGTGAATAGATACAAATATATGTGTATGTATGTCTGTCTGTATGTATACTTATACGTAGAAAGAAAGACAGAATGAGAGATACGACAGTGTATACATAGATAGACATATCTCACACATGCACGCACACACGTATGTATATATACATGTTTGTGTGTGTATATATACATATATATATATAAATATACATACATGTATATATATATATATATATAAGTAAGTCTATCTATCTATATATATATCTTTATTTATACACACACGCACACATATATGTATATATACACGCACGCATATACATTGTTATCAGTTCATGTTATCACACACACACACACTCACACATATACATACCAATAGGTGTGTGTGTCTGTGCAATCGGTGTATGTGTCTGTTCACGTATATATATGGAAAAAATAAACATAGATATGTATGTATATATATATATATATATATA
>NW_026402953.1:0-762 GCF_001194135.2 Octopus bimaculoides | reverse complement strand
CTCTTGGTTTTTGGTATATCTTTTTTTTAATTGGTTTAAATGCCTTCTGTTACCCAGACGTCCAGTTATATTTCCTTGTTCCCAGTTCTGTTTTCCGTTACTATATAGTCTAAAATACACTTTGTCACCTGTGTTAAAAAATTTCGTTTTTGTTCCTGAATTTTCTATTCTCTGTTTCCTGCTCGGCAACCATTTGTCAAAAATAGAATGAATTTTTCTGGAAAACATCACTCAAATGTCGCTCTCCGCAACCATAGCACCGTTTTGAATTTAAATTTTCCTTCTTTGTATACTTTCTTTATACATTTGTACATTATTCTTGTCTTCTATTTTCCTTGTATCATCTCAAAGGTTTATTATTTGTTGGCATTCTTCAGCCACCTTCTGCAAAGTGAGTTTCACATCTTGGTTCAACTTTGATAATATTCTCTTTCTAATTTCCGCGTCTTCCATTGCCACTAGCCCTTTAACGAATATTAGACTTGAACATATCTGGCATTAATTCTTCCAACTTGAACATTTCGCAAGCCTTGTTAACCGTACCAGCATATGTCACAAAATCATCGGACTCGTTTTTCTTTAAGTTTAAACATTCCCATTGAATGTTAAACTGTGAACTTTTCTCGCTAAAAATATTCATCAAAATATTTATCGTTTCATCAAAACACAATTCCGCAGGCTTTCTCGGCAAAATAAAGTTACAAAACCTTTCGTGTTCCGGAGTAGCAAGCTTTCGCAAAAGGAGTCTTACCTTCCTTTCAC
>NW_026402952.1:0-214 GCF_001194135.2 Octopus bimaculoides | reverse complement strand
CATTTTTGTTTTTCAAGTTATTTTCCTAATAAAACTACATAATTTAAATTTTGATTGCAATTATAGTATAGGTGATTATGAATAATGAATATTCTGTAATTTTATATTATTTAGTACTGGCCTAGTGAAGATAAAGTATTCTAATTATTCTTTTACTATTTAGCCATGATTAATAGCATGTTGTTTGTTTTGTCTTTTTTTTTTTTTTTTTTTT
>NW_026402951.1:0-295 GCF_001194135.2 Octopus bimaculoides | reverse complement strand
TCCAGAGGCGACACTTTCATTTCCTTTTACTCCAAACATCACACATTGTTATTTTAATTGGGTCATGCCCTTCCAATTGCTATAGATCTGTAATGCATCTTACAGCTGTGCCTGTCACCTGTATGGTGAGGAATCCTACATTGGGGAGTATTAACGACTAGGCTAGGGTAGCTGACTGATTATCGTGATTATTCGTCTTTTGGTTTCCTGTAGATAATATCTATATATATGTGGGTATCTATATGTATATATATATATTATAATGTTAGGGAATTACAAAATCCGAACTTACAAG
>NW_026402950.1:0-209 GCF_001194135.2 Octopus bimaculoides | reverse complement strand
GTGGTGTGGTGTGGTGTGTGGTGTGGTGTGGTGGTGTGGTGTGGTGTGTGGTGTGGTGTGGTGGTGTTGGGTGTGTGGGGGAGGCTAGAGTGGGAGAAGCAAGCGTGGGGTGTAAGGGATGGGATGTATAGGGATGGTGGGGTTGGAATGTGTAGGGGTGGGATAACGAGGGACGGGTGACGATGAAGAAAGAGGGTAGAAAGGAGAAG
>NW_026402949.1:0-320 GCF_001194135.2 Octopus bimaculoides | reverse complement strand
TTGAGTACTCTTTTTTCCACCTTGTTGCACATTTACGTGCTTACTCCGGTGTATCTTTATATATATATATATATATTGTATTATAATATATTATATATTTTATTATATTATATCATATTATGCATTAAATGATATACTACTGATAAAATCCACAGATACTATAATACATGATACAAGAAATTATGGAGACTAGTATGTTTATTCATAGTTACGTAATCCTTTCTGCTATAGGCACAAGACCTGGATTGGGGGGAAGGGACAATCGAACACATTGACCCCAGTACTTGACTGGTACTTAATTTATCAACCCCGAAAGGATG
>NW_026402948.1:0-1183 GCF_001194135.2 Octopus bimaculoides | reverse complement strand
GTCATCTGCCTCCACTCTCGCAAGGTATCCCCGCAGACATCTGTGGCCTCACCGCCCGTATGACATGATACATGGTCATTCAGCTCTCGGAAGTCAAGCACTGGTCTGACCTTATGCTTTGTGGACTGTACCACCGCCATCAGCGGCAGGATTCCGCTTTCTACTTCTTTTTCCCAAGGGATCAATATGCCCTCCTTAATCCACCGCTCCACCTCCCCCTCGAACTCGCTTCTGGCATCTCGTTTCAGAGTATGCTGATAGCAGCCCACTTTATTTTTTAACGTTGGGGGCTTTCCCTTCCAGTGCCACTCCACTGTCCACCTCTGGCCATCGAAGACAGCACAAAAGTCCTGGTCTTCAATGGTGTGTGCTGCATAGTTTTCCTCGCGGTTCTCACCAATGCACAGTCTCGCCATACACGGTTTCCCCACAACCCCAAATGTTACACAGGACTTGTTGACAATCTCGCCCACCAAGTGGCCAACTACAATTGCTTGAGGCGTCAGCTTTGTTCCCTGCACATCTGTAATGCCTTCACAGTGTACCTCTCTTCCGTCGACTGCCCTTACACTGCTTTCTCCACTCCACGTTTCTACCACTTCTGGAGTCATCAGGGTCGTCGTAGAGCCTGTGTCCACAAGTGCTCGCAACATCTTCCTCTCCACCAGAATGTTGACTACAGGTAACAACAAACGAGCCTCTATTGATCCAAAGGGATAACTACCAGTACAGTAGTCTCCCTTAGACCGTTTCCTTGCAGATATTCGCTGGCTATATGTCCTATTTCTCAACACCGGTAGCAAATGACCTCAGGCTTGAGTGACTTGCAGTCTCGCACCATGTGCGATCCCTGACACTGGAAACACTGTCCTTTGAATGGTCGCACACATTCCTTGTTTGACCCCTCTCCACTACTCCTTGCTCGGCCACTTTTCGTTGTAGCAGTCGCTGCTACCGGCGGCGTCCTGCAACACGAAACTAGCACGTGAGCCCGAGATATAATGTCTGCCATCACCATAGAGTTAACGTTCGCCAGCTTTTACAACTCGACTGACATGTCAGGAAATCCAGTCACAAACGCTAACTTAACCGTCCGGTCCAGCGATTCTCCTTCATACCCAGCCAATTAAGCCTCTGCAAAGGCCTCCATCAAGCGGATTTCTATTTTTTCCATGCTAAGTTG
>NW_026402947.1:0-213 GCF_001194135.2 Octopus bimaculoides | reverse complement strand
ATACATATATATATATATATATTTATTTATTTAATTATTTATTTATACATATATATATGCTTAGATATACAACGTATATATTTTTATACACTCAGTAAACTCACATTGTTAAATATATACATATATATTAAATATATTTACATCTTAAATATATATACATTTAAATATACATACATCTATATATATATATGTGTGTGTGTGTGTGTGTGTGTG
>NW_026402946.1:0-515 GCF_001194135.2 Octopus bimaculoides | reverse complement strand
ATATATATATATAATATATATATATCATTATAATTATAATACAGCTAGACCCGTGGAAGATCAGAAATCGAAGACCTTGCCCTAAGTGGATTTCATGCAGGTGAATATGGGAGCCAAGAATCTCTGTACTTGGTCGATAAATTAACTCAAAAACTCAAGAACAGAACCGGTCTACTCAATGTGCTTCCAAGTGGTTTTATTGTCAAGCAAAGCCCTTAATCCAAAACCAGTAGGAAAACGTCTACCCTTGCAGTTCGATTACTGAGATTGAACACGCAAACAATGTATTTGGGGTGGGGGAAGACACGCTTTAACCACACTGCCATGTTGGTAATTAGTGACAAAAGAAAACCCCTTCAGAATCACTGAATGACATTCACCTTTGTATTTTTATATTTGATCTGCTATCATGTATTGAGAAGGGTAACAGGATTTTAGGAAAAACCAAATCAGCATTACCATTGTTGAACAGACATATCTATCATTGGCTCACTCTCTCTCTCTTTCTCTCTCTC
>NW_026402945.1:0-459 GCF_001194135.2 Octopus bimaculoides | reverse complement strand
TCTCTCTCTCTCTCTCCCTGCCCCTTTCTCTACCCCCACTTCTGTATCTACGTGTGTGTGTGTATGTGTATTTGTGAGCGTGCATATATGAGTAGGTGTCTTCACGCATGCGTGCGTACATACTCTTATTTATGATTGAGTTTTCTTAATGAATATTTTTGGCTTTACATGGATGCACATGATTGTAGCTACTATAAACTCTCTTTAGAATACCCATGCATAGTAGCATATATATATATATATATATATATATATATATATATATACAGAGAGAGAGAGAGAGAGAGAGAGAGACACGTACACAGATATGTATATATATATATGCTTATATGTACATATAATATACATATATATATATGCAAATATATATATGTATATCAAGTTGTATGAATATGAATGTATATATGTATGCATATGTATATACATGCATATATATACATGCATATATATATATATTTA
>NW_026402944.1:0-264 GCF_001194135.2 Octopus bimaculoides | reverse complement strand
TATATTAGTATTAATTGTTTCCCCTATGCATTTTATTACATGCTGGCCGCTTGATAAAACCTTTATAATGATATCATTCTTAATTATGTATACATGCATATATAATTCCATGCCACAAGAATTAACACCGATTTTTCAGAGGTATGGTTGAAAGACCTAAGTAAATGAGGATTGTGCCTTACCACTGCACAAGAAGGAATGCCTGTTAAACTGGTATCAGGATTTCAAATTTAGCATCGAATACAGTCGATTCTCTTCAATCAG
>NW_026402943.1:0-426 GCF_001194135.2 Octopus bimaculoides | reverse complement strand
TCTCCAATACATATCTTCGATGCAGCCTTGACCGATAGTACTCCTAGGAGGGGTTAGTCACTGCCTTTCAGGGGCTTCTGAACCCCCTTTCGCTAGGTTAGCTTAGGCTTAAGTTAAGAAGAGGTTCGGGTCACAAGTTAAGTCTTAGTTGTGACCCGAACCTCTTCTGACACAGATGATCGGAGACCTTTCGGGCGTTCTATTTTCCTTGCTGGAAGGGCTCCCAACCCATGGGCCAAGTGAGGTTAGATGATGGAGGTGGTGGTTTCGAAAGGGCCAGCATGTGCAACCTGATCACCTCTGCCGGTCAAGCTTCCAACCCATGCGTTCCCGTCGCGACACTGATTCTGCAGAACTGGGTTGGTTGTGAAACCATCTTTAAAGTATAAATATAGATTTTTTGAATCAGCAATGTTGTGTTCGGTT
>NW_026402942.1:0-447 GCF_001194135.2 Octopus bimaculoides | reverse complement strand
TATATATATATATATATCCATGCACATACATACATACATACATACACACACATATGCATACAGATACACATACACACGAATGCACACATGTATTCCTTCTACATATAAGACAATATCAAGGAATTCGTTATTCATTAACATCTCCCCACACCACGTCAGCCGCACCCCATCCCTCGGTTCCAATATTGGTCAGTAGGGTGGAGGAGTGAGAGGTGAGGGCAGACCATTCAACAATAGATTCTTTTCAGACTTTAGCTCAGCAAGATCACTGATCCTAGTAAATGGCTTCTTTTGTTTGGTCTGTTCTATGGCTTCCTGGATGTGGCATACATTGGGGGCGGCCAGAGGAGGCGGAGGTGGAGGGATACATATATAAGGAGAGAGGGTGATAGCTGTGTGTGTATATACGTATGTGTATGTATGTATGTAGGCTGTGGAATTAGATGG
>NW_026402941.1:301-422 GCF_001194135.2 Octopus bimaculoides | reverse complement strand
TTTGTACGTATATTTATACACACACACATTTGTATGTATATGTATACACACACATTTGTACGTATATTTATACACACATTTGAATGTATATGTATACACACCTCCATACATACATACATGT
>NW_026402941.1:0-138 GCF_001194135.2 Octopus bimaculoides | reverse complement strand
ACATTTGTATGTATATGTATACACATCTTCATACATACATGTATGTATACTCAAACATTCATACATACATGTATGTATACTCAAACATTCATGCATATATGTATAATCAAACATTTATATGTATATGTATACACACAC
>NW_026402940.1:0-2088 GCF_001194135.2 Octopus bimaculoides | reverse complement strand
AACGTACACTTAATTATATGAAATACTGTTATATAATTAAACTCGTTTAAATTTCTTTTACTAAATTATATCAGAACACCTGAATAATGACGGGAAGACTTAATTTCTTGAATTGTAATGCAGAGTCACAATCTGTTCATGCCAGAACCATTCAGCTACATTGTTCATTTGTTCTATATTTAGCTGAAATTGTGATAAAGACATTTGCAGATGTTGACAATTATAATTTCCATCATTGGGTATGAATTTCATAACTGCACCAGGGTGTAATTAGACATATGAATAGACAGGTTGGCGTAGATGCATCGCCGCTAAATGCCTGCCAGCTTTTTGTTGGTGTTGAAGTGAATGCAGATTCCGGTATATATCTATAGAAAACAATGCACAGTAACTTAATTATTTTCAACGCAATAGAGGTGAGAGGACTTCGCCAAATAATTCTAATCAAACCCCGGCTTGCTGTAAACTTAACTTTGTTTTTCGACATTTGTCATTGACATTGGAAGTCTAATATTGATTTCTATTAAAATAGCAATTTGTCTAAAATGACACTTTAGGATATATAAATAGAAAATACAGGCAAAGCGAGTTTCACCATACACTCCTATTATGTTTTACATTTCTTGTTGCTGCAATGTCTATGAAATTGTACATGTATTAAATAGATAGCAATGATATTAATCGCAAATGTGGTGGCACTGCAGAAATAGGTAGAGATAAGCCTCCCTACTTTTGGTATCTAGCCAGGCCCCTTTCTTTCTTGAGGTCATATCTTGTCGACATATCTATTTATCTTCCCAAGATGGATATTTTTTTTTACTCTATTACATTGTAGAATGCAGAGTAAGTATTTCCGCTGGGGTTATAACTTTCTGTATTTTTCGTAAATTCATCTTAATCATATTGTTTTCTCATATATCGATTTCCTTTACTTCGTAAAATGTTGACAGGTGTACATTTATTCTGCTTTTCCATCGCTGTCCTACGACTCAAATCCATATATCTAATTATGATATAGTGATACTGTATTTTCTTCGACATCATCCGTTACTTTTGTGACGTTTACCTATATTTAGACAATATAAGAACCTAGAGGGAGGAAAACCTTCCTTACCAGACACTGCATTAGAATCAGCAGACATCTTTATTTTTCGTTTTTCTGTTATGTTTAGAATTTTGTAATGAATTACGTATCGTCTCCGACGACGGACAAATATCTGTTAAAGAACAAATCTAAGATCTTAGACTTTAAAGTAGTTACATTGTTAAATAACTGAACTAAAGTATTTCATACCAAAAGTTAGACTGTTGTAAACGTAACACTAAAATAAATATACACCAAACACCACACGCACAATAAAAAAATGTAAAACAAAGTCAATAGAAATCAAAACGTAAATATATCAAGTAATCCAAAATGGATGGGAGGGCTATACTAATCGCCAAGAAACAAAACCAATAGCTTTGATCTTTTAAATTACACACTTAGAGAAAGGCCAAATGTTTTCATTTTACATCTAAAGTATTCTATTATGTGTCATCTCGGCCACCACCTTATTGTAGATTGATTACCAACCTATTTCAACGTATAGTATCAGGTGAAAATACCAACCTATTTCAACATAGGGTATCAGGTGAAAGAAAGCAACTCTTGAATATTGTGAAAAAACAAAAGCTCATTATGTTCATTTTCGAAGAAGCAGAGATCTGGAAAACATTACCATGGAAGGACGGGTGTAGGCTATCAGATCAAGAGGCAGAGTCTGAACGCAGTTGATGGAGAATATCAGGAGCTATTTGGAGAAGAGTGACAAGACAGCTGGAGACTCACACTTATTCGAGTAGACTTTCATTGTAGTTTCGTCAATGCGCTGCAAGTGTACGATACATGAAGACGATGCGATATTTGTTTAATTATATGTTTTACCTCTTATTAGTGTCGGACATTTGACTGTGGTCATGCTGGAGGACAACCTTAAAGTATTTTAGCCGAACAAATCGACTCCAGGACTTTATATCTTTCTAAGCCTAGTACTTATTCTATCGGATACTTTTGCCCAACTACTAAGTTACGGGAAAGTGAACAGC
>NW_026402939.1:0-989 GCF_001194135.2 Octopus bimaculoides | reverse complement strand
CTTTGTTTAGCAACGTAAACGCCTAACATATTAAAAGTGTGCATTGAAAATTCATAGGGGAAGGTTTTATATAGAGTTAAAGCGTCTGATTTATCTGGAATCCACGTAAAATGCCTCGCATTTGCAAAATAATCTAATGGTACAGGATTAAGAAGGTCATCAAGTGACTTGTTTGATAAATGGACTTCAAAATTGAAAACATCTTTTTCCAATTTTACTAAACGAGATAAAATCTCACTGACGTTGGGAGGAATTTTAATTTCGCAATTATTTCCGAGTTCCTTCGCATCGATGTTTAGTGATGTCAGTGTGCTAATAAGAATGATTGAAAGAATAAGAGAACTGGTTGCTGTTAGTGTCGTCTGTACGGCAGCCATATTTGGTTATCTGTAAAAATATAGAAAACAAAGCATATAAAATAATGAAGATTCAATTCCGTTTCTTTATTTTATAGATATTTCAAATGTTACGAAATAAACATAAATGTTGCGGTCAATGTAGCTGAGAAAACAATGCATTTTGCTGTTGCCGAGTACCTATCTCTTTTATGTTTAAACATATCCCCGTTTCAAGGTTAATATTTACTATTCACTGGGTGCAGGAGTTGAAAGATATTCTATGGAATTAGATGCTACCTAGTTCAAAATATTAAAATTAGCATCATAACTGAATCAAGCTATATTTGAACTGAAAATACGGATGTTTGAAAATAGATGGCATAAAAAAAAGTTCTCTTTATTTCAGTCAATTAACATCATATTCTACGAGTTTGTGAAACTCCTCAATACCAGAATGGAACAGATGTTTTTTTATCTGCAATAACCAGCGTTCAGTGTTCTAGGTTATCTATACTATAAATTGCAGTGTTCTTGATTGCTTGATTGATTGATTGATTGAGTGTCGGCAGATTCACTTGAGAATGCTGCAGTGGAATCGCGCGAAATTCAGCACAGAGCGGTAGCATGGTCCGCTCATGTTCAGGAGATTTT
>NW_026402938.1:0-736 GCF_001194135.2 Octopus bimaculoides | reverse complement strand
AAAAAAAAAAAAAAATTGTTAAATATAGAAGAGAAGACGGGGAATCTGCGAGGCAACAATAAAAAACTGCGATGAGGATATTCTGATGCAACAGGCTTACGTACAAATGGAGACTGGTGGTTGAAACATTTATATAAGTATACGACGAAATATAAAAAGGATGAATGTATCTGCGGGCGAGCGTGTATGTGCTATTGTGTGTGTGTGTGTGTGTGTGTGTGACTGTGTGTGTGTGTGGTGTGTGTCTTATATGTATGTTTTTGGGGTGTATATGAGTGTATGTGTATGTATTTGTTAACATTTCGAATTATATATATCAACTTAAAATGTGATGTGGATTCAGAAAATATTCGTGTGAACAATTTATACACACACACGCATACACACAGACGCACCCTCAAACACATACACATATACACATACACATATACTCACGCACGTGTACATACAAACATAAAAGTACACACACACATATATATATATCTCAATATATCTATCTCTGTATATACATGCATATATATGTGTGTGTGTATAATCATATATGTATGTATGTATGTACAGAGAGGTACAGATATATACATATCTAATTATATGTAGATGCACACCTACATCCATATAGATATGTATATTCATATATGTATACATAGGTATAGATATATACATATGTACATATGTACATATATATGGATATGTATGTATAAGGATAAAAACCACGTAAATGCTTGTGTAATTAACT
>NW_026402937.1:425-657 GCF_001194135.2 Octopus bimaculoides | reverse complement strand
TTCAAGGTTTTAAATTTGTATATTTAAAAGAGATAGAGACTTCGAACTCGGTAGATCCATATTCCATTTATTTACCATCCTATGTCAACATTTCTGTGCCCAAACCTATCCAGCGACTGATCCATTGGATGTCTGACGTTTGGCACTTCCTCAGGAATGGTTTACATCAGAACAAATTACGAAAAAACACACCAATAACGATCATAATAAATTATTAAATTATTAAAAGTTC
>NW_026402937.1:0-415 GCF_001194135.2 Octopus bimaculoides | reverse complement strand
AAAAAACACACCAATAACGATCATAATAAATTATTAAATTATTAAAAGTTCGTTAGCTTCAAACTCCGCCATGTTTTGTTCATATTAGATATGTATATATAGGGGAGGTAACTCCTTATTTTTTTCTATTGTTACTGCTCTCCTGTGAGTGTCTACTAGATTAATTTATTTAATTTAATTTAATTTATTTATTTATTAATTTATTTATTAATTTAGTTATTAACTTGGTTATTAAATTGGTTATTAAAATCTTTTTTAGTATATTTATTTATTTTAAATTACTATCAATTATCCCCTATATGTAGACTATTTTTATTGCCCCTAGAGGGTTCTCATGTCTATTATTCCATTTTATATTATTATTGTTGGGTCTCCTTACTTGGCTAAGAGAGATCTGTCCAGCCATCAATCCTCC
>NW_026402936.1:0-334 GCF_001194135.2 Octopus bimaculoides | reverse complement strand
TATATATATATATATATAAATATATGTATAGAGAGATGTATATATATACACATACATATATATATAAGTATCTATATTTAAATGTATGTATGCACATTTATATGTGTATGTGTGTGTACATGCATGCTCATACATGCATACATATGCATGTTTGTGTCTAGGTGTGTCTGTGTGTGTGTCTATGTATCAGGTATAATCAAGGTCTTAATTGTCATTTACTCCTCTGTGAGGTTTGTGCTTATCTTCTGTCTCATGCCCATAAACTGATGAGAAATATATTTCTCCCCTCCTGGGACCCCTATTTAATGATATGTTACTTGCTAGAGGGTTACAT
>NW_026402935.1:197-666 GCF_001194135.2 Octopus bimaculoides | reverse complement strand
GCGTGCGTGCGTGCGTGTGTGTGTGTGTGTGTGTGTGTGTGTGTATGTGTTGGTGTTTGTATATTACTTAGATCAGTGTCTGTGTAAGTTATTACTCGGAGTTTTTTATTACAGTCCTCAGGCGAATAATTGAATAAATAATATTATTCTGACCGACCAAATGCTTTATTTTATTTGCTTAATTACAGCTCATTCCTGAGTGAAATCATTATTTTTTCTCTCCGTCCAACCCTTCTTTCCTCCCTCTCTCTCTCTCTTCATCTCTATCTCGTTATACGTATGTTGTATTAGTGTGTATGCTTAAAGATATATATAGATGCCGATATATGTATGTGAGTATGTGTATATGTCTATATGTAATTCTCTCTCTATATATATATGTATATATTACGGAGATGCACTTGCATAGCAAGTGACCTGATCTGAGATCGTGTGCTGGAACGAAAACAATTGCAGCGTGGAAGGTGTT
>NW_026402935.1:0-187 GCF_001194135.2 Octopus bimaculoides | reverse complement strand
TGGAACGAAAACAATTGCAGCGTGGAAGGTGTTTATAAGCCATTTAAAATAACACACAAAATCCGTTAGATTCACTTCAACATTTAAATTTAAATGTGTGCTGCACAGAATTTTGTCAGTGAACAGGTCGCGGTCTCAGCGAAGAAAATATTTTGACAAATTAAATTTAAATGTTGAAGTGAATCTA
>NW_026402934.1:0-323 GCF_001194135.2 Octopus bimaculoides | reverse complement strand
AATAATAATAATAATAATAATAATAACAACAACATTGAAAAATACCTCAGTAATGGGAACCCACGTTCGAAATTTCCCCAAGACACCTGATGAAGGCTGGAGGGTATATCATCTGAAACGTTGTATTGACAACAAACAAGATGAGGACAAATATCCGTCAAATGTAAGAGAAGGGGTGCGTATTATATACAAGGTTTAGGTTTTTCAGAGGTACAGCCCCCTAAAAGTCCCCTGCGTATTATACCCAAGGGCGGACTATACTCGAGGATTTACGGTATATGCATATATGGGTACAGGACATCATATATATATATATATATATA
>NW_026402933.1:0-347 GCF_001194135.2 Octopus bimaculoides | reverse complement strand
GAATATTTCTGGAATCTCCCTACTGCATCCGGGTAGAGAGATTTCAGTGAGTTGTATGTGTTACGTGTTATGTGTATGATTTTGATGTATTGTGGTGGTGTTGTACGTGGGTGATTGCTTGTTTTCGTGTCATTTTCTGTTATGTCGGTGTTTGACCTAATGTATTTCATTAGGTCTGGATTGTTTGTGTTTATTGCTGTCAACATTGTTGGTGGGTTGTGTGTTGGTGTGTTTGTGTTGGTGTTTTTGTTTTCTGTGGATGTGTTGGTTTCGGGGCAGGTAAACCTCCCCGCTTTGTTTGATTGCTTTTCTATCCTTTTTTCCTCTTTTTCTTCTCCCCCCCCCCC
>NW_026402932.1:0-242 GCF_001194135.2 Octopus bimaculoides | reverse complement strand
TTTTTTATTTTAGGGATGTTTGGCTACTGAGCAGTGTTGGTCTGTACATGTGTTTGTGTGTCTCTATACATGTATGTATGTTTGTGTGTGTGTGTGTAGGTGACTATGTATGTATATACATGTGTGTGTGTATCTGTAGGTATGTATCTGTGTGTATTTACGTGTGTGTGTGTGCATAAGTGAGTATTTATGTGCCTGTGTACGTTTGTAGGTAAGTATGTATGTATATGTGTGTATGGATG
>NW_026402931.1:0-394 GCF_001194135.2 Octopus bimaculoides | reverse complement strand
GCGTATCCGTATATCCGTTCACACGTATACGAGTGTGTGTATGAATGTGTATGGAAAGAGAGGGTAATATTAAGAAAGATTAGATAGTAACATAAATAGGTAAACCGTTGAAAAGTCAATGGTTATGCATAAGGATATATATATATCGATACACACAGAGGAATGTCGGATGAAATATTCATAAACTGACGAAGATACTCTCATGGAATGTGACCAAATGAAGTTTGGTCACAGCAGATATGATGACATCATCATTGTGGTACTGGTTCCTAGCAATGTATTTTTTCGTGTTGGGGAACAGATGAGAGTCCAATTGGCTAAATCAAAATAATAGGAATGAATATCAACAAGTTAAAAGACACAGTCATGCACTGTAGCTATCGCAAAAAAAAAA
>NW_026402930.1:0-271 GCF_001194135.2 Octopus bimaculoides | reverse complement strand
CTTAGCTGTAGAAATGAGTTGTGATGTCACTGGTGCCAAGCTGTATTGGCATTTGCCTTTCATAACATGAGTGACATGGGCGACTGCTGGTCTTCCATAAACAACCTTGCCCGGACTTGTACCACAGAGGGAAGCTTTCTAGGTGCAATCCCATGGTCATTCATGACCAATTAGGGTCTTTACCATTTACCTTTCTCTATATATATGGAAATACATACATACTGCCAGTGCCCCTGGACTGGCTCATGTGCGGGCGACACATGAAGTCTTT
>NW_026402929.1:1514-1907 GCF_001194135.2 Octopus bimaculoides | reverse complement strand
TATATATATATATATATATGTATGTATGTATACACACATATATATATACACATATGCAGACATATAGATACATATATATGTATATATATATATATGTATGAATGTGTAAAAGTGTGTATGTATCGATTTGAAATTGGAATTGATTTCGCATCTTATAGCTCTAAATGTTGCATAAATTTTGCATTTATCCTTTATAACTACATAGCTCTATGCATCTACATTGGTTTGGCATCTATGAATCTAGCTTTAAATATATGTGTGTGTATGTGTGTGTGTGAGGTGTGCATGTATGCGTGTTTGTACAGACGCACACTCTCACATATACATATACACATACATACACATGTGGCTAATCATGGGTATATATTTATATATGTGTGTCTGTATATATAT
>NW_026402929.1:0-578 GCF_001194135.2 Octopus bimaculoides | reverse complement strand
TAGATTATACATGCACACAGATACGCACACACGCGCGCACAAACACATACTAAAACACACACAAACACACATATAGACAAGCTTTCAGTATCTCCCTTTAAATAGACAGATATCTATTTATATATAAATATGACACATCAAGTTGCCGCCCGAAAATGTCGTACAAGACGAGTGACTAAAGCGCGCTACACAAACCACACGTACACACACACGACTCTAGTATCAATAAATTGGAACTCATCGTGATAGACACATCAAAGAATTGTAATGGTATTTAGAAATACTGGAAATAAATTAAAGTACATCCGACCAGACATTGTTGTTTGGGACCACAAATTAATTACATGGTCTGTTGTAGGAATCAGTAATTAATTTGATATCTATATGGTTTTAAACTATGCAACAAGAGGAATCACAAATCCATCGATCACTATTATGAACTTAAGAACTTGCGCAAAATTATGTACGAAAGTATATTGCCAAATAGCAATGTGATATTAACACACCCTTACATACCTACATACATACACACATGCATACGCCAGAGCATATATATATATATATGTATATACATATAT
>NW_026402928.1:0-325 GCF_001194135.2 Octopus bimaculoides | reverse complement strand
GTGTGCTCCAGCATGACCACAGCTGCATGGCTGAAACGAGTAAAAGAGTTAATACACACACACTCACACTCACTTTTCTTTTCTTTTTTGTTTTGAAGCCATGTGGTTATCACCATGTCAAGTTGTGAATAATTTCATTTTACGACCAATTGCAAAAATAATTTCAAAAATTTATTATATATTTTGAGGAAGGCAAAGTAATTTTTTAATAACAATTTTCTCCAACAGCAACATTTTCCCATGGAATACACAGTTCAGAAGAGCAAAAAAATAAAATAAAATGCTTTTTTTTTTTAAATTTTAAAATGGAACATATGTTATTTTA
>NW_026402927.1:0-235 GCF_001194135.2 Octopus bimaculoides | reverse complement strand
GTGTACATACATGTCTGTGTACAAAAGAGTGTGTTATGTTGACATTCCATGCTTGTCATATTCTGAGCAAGACTGAGAGAATATTGACATTTCTTGTTGACATTGTAACATGTGGTACTGTTGGTGTGAATATGTTTTGTTTGAAAAATCTGGTCGAAAAAAACAGGTAAGAACTTGTGACAGGAAGTGCATTTAGCCTAAAGTCATGCCTGAGATAAACTTCCTGTCTACTCCA
>NW_026402926.1:6721-6954 GCF_001194135.2 Octopus bimaculoides | reverse complement strand
ATTCAATAAATTGTTGGGGATTAAAAGAATCCGTACGACTTATCATCATCCACAGTCTAACGGCATGGTAGAGAGATTTCAAAGACAACCAAAATCTTCATTAAGAACTTACTCTGATTCTAGCAGTTGGTTAGAAGCTTTACCAGTGGTATTGTTAGGAATTATAAGTGCTGTTAAAGAAAATATACAATATTCTCCTGCTGAACTCTTTTACGGAACAACATTAACTCTAC
>NW_026402926.1:6322-6711 GCF_001194135.2 Octopus bimaculoides | reverse complement strand
GTCAATTTGTTTTCTACTGAGCCAAATTTCGATTATTTTATGTGAAAAAGTAGTTTACCACTGGTTCATCATAGTGCAAAAAACCTAATTAAGATTGAGCAAAAACTGAATTAGTGTTAAAGCATCAAATTGGCCATGAGTGAGTAAAAGTTGACCTTAAGAATATTATTCACACATTGGCATGTGTAACTGATATCAATCTGACGACTGATGTATGTGCTTGAATGTCTGCACAAAACTGTGTTTATGTCTCCTTCCTTCTCTCTTGAGGACTATCGGTGATGCTCCTGGTTAATATCTAAATGTAAATGCTTCACCCAAATGTGTTTTCGTATCATGAAAACTGTTTCTAATGGGAAATTCCTTACATGTCTACATAACACGTAAAC
>NW_026402926.1:3882-4248 GCF_001194135.2 Octopus bimaculoides | reverse complement strand
CTGCCCTAACCACTGGGCCATTGCACCTCCACGGTTGTTATAAATATAACCAAGAAACTACAACTATTGAGAATTAAAGAAATGGTTAAGAAACATGAAAAATATAAGACATTGTTTTCTATTTCTAAGGATGATGACAAAAATAAGAGAAGTTGAATCATGAGGTTAGTAGCCCACGCTCTTGACCACTACGCCATATGTCCATGTTTTGTTAATTTATCCATTTTATCAGCCATTCTAACCTCAATTTTATTGAATTTCATTTATAGCTTTAATAGAATTACTTCACAGTTAACATTTCAAATGGAAATTAAGAATGGAACCTGTTCTCAGTCATTCTGACAAACAAAAGCTCAGCTGATGGTA
>NW_026402926.1:3660-3861 GCF_001194135.2 Octopus bimaculoides | reverse complement strand
GTTATTTTAGACTCACCAACTTTCCACCATTCACCATTTAACCGATGTGCCACCTTCAGGAGATCTTTCTCCTCCAGTTTTTGAGAATCTGAAATAAATACCTGCATTTTTTACACTTTACAGTAAATTTTTTTTAATGTTTATTAATAACATAATAATAGGCGTAGGAGTGGCTGTGTGGTAAGTAGCTTGCTTACCAAC
>NW_026402926.1:2392-2856 GCF_001194135.2 Octopus bimaculoides | reverse complement strand
TATTATTATTATTAGATATTCTTATCACCAAGGTTACCGTTACGGTTTTGCCCAATATTTTTATACGTTTTACAATGGTACCATACAAGAGCTCAATATTCAGAATTACTTTTCAGTTAACCATTCAATTTAAATGTAGGAATGGAACCTGTTCTCAATCATTATGATATGCAAAAAAGATCAGGTAATGGTAAAATTTATAGAAACCAAAGAGGTGTCGTTATTTTATACAAACCAACTGGTTCTGCTTCTGTCTGGACTTCCTTTTCCATGAACTTTGGATTCACTGAAATAAATACTTTGGAGTTTTACACATTGTTGTATGATTACTTTATCTTTATTAACAATCTGTATTTCATTATTTTTGAGTATATAAGCAGTGCAATGACACACTACCTGCGACTTCAATACCAAATATCTGTAGAGTGTCTATTTGTTGTTGTTGTTTTTGTTGGCACTCCGTC
>NW_026402926.1:169-493 GCF_001194135.2 Octopus bimaculoides | reverse complement strand
CAGTTCACCAGAATATTATCTGAGTCAAGAAACATCTGAAGACTCCTTAATAAAGAAGTTTTCTCTTCAGGTGTGTAATGGTTAGATTTATACGGATGGAACAGCAGTAAGTGGTGCCATGGGCCAAAAAAGTCTCCAACTTCTTGCCAAATGCAGGCCCAGGGGCAGATAAACTGCATTTCAAAGCATTTTGGCAGCGTTAAAGCCCGTAACTCAAGTCTCCGGCCGCTTTCCTCCAAATTTGCAACAAACATTATTCAGGCTCCTCAAATTGCTGACTAAAAAAATTTCCGACGCCAACTACGGGCCCCCACCACAAAATGC
>NW_026402926.1:0-159 GCF_001194135.2 Octopus bimaculoides | reverse complement strand
TTAATCAGATTTGAGTATACTGCACTGGGTTTTATTGTTGTTTTAAGCCATTTTCTGCAGATAAAATATTGACAGTATTAATGCGTTATAAGTAGTGTATAATATTTCATGAAAACATTTTTGTCCAATTTGGCAGAGAAAACGAGAAAAACATTAAAA
>NW_026402924.1:0-204 GCF_001194135.2 Octopus bimaculoides | reverse complement strand
TTTCTATACTAACAATATCGCTTAATAAGGAAGGATGCATGCTTGAAGGGGTTTGTGAATTAAAGGATCTTCTAGTTGTTGCTGGTGGTAGTGATGGAACTGCTAACGACAGTAGTGGACACAGTGGCGGCGATGGTGGCGATGGCATCATAGCGTCATGTAGTAGTAGTAGTAGTAGTAGTAGTAGTAGTAGTAGTAGTAGTA
>NW_026402923.1:0-335 GCF_001194135.2 Octopus bimaculoides | reverse complement strand
CACACACACACACATACATACATACATACATACATACATACACACAAACATAATGTACATGTATATATGTATACACACTCATTGATATCGATATGTTTATATACACATATATGTGTAGGTGTGTGTGAATAGACTCTTTCTGTGTGTATGAGCACATTCAATCATATCTATAAGGTTGCACGTGTACAATAAGATGTACTCATATATATGAATATATGTGTGTATCTATATGTATATACATATGAACATATATGTACACGCACACACACACACACACACACATAAATATATATGTACACATACATGTATATATATATATATATATATATATATAT
>NW_026402922.1:0-200 GCF_001194135.2 Octopus bimaculoides | reverse complement strand
TAGTAGTAGTAGTGGTGGTGGTAGTGGTGATAGTAGTAGTAGTAGCAGTAGTAGTAAAAAGGAGACAAAGAAAGGAACGACAAGAAGGGAGAAAAGAAGAGCAGGAAATCTTAATCGCACAGGATATTGCATACTAAAAACAAAACAACAAAAATTAACAAAAAGAAGAAAAGAAAAGTGTAAAAAGGAAAAAAAAAATA
>NW_026402921.1:0-480 GCF_001194135.2 Octopus bimaculoides | reverse complement strand
AGTATAACTCTCAGTAAGAGACAACCTAAAAACTTGAAAAAGCTATTAACGAAGGCAAGGTTTGATCTCAGCAACAAAAATCAAACATTCACTGTGTCTAAATGCAATGATAGCCAATGCAGTACATGCCAATCAATTCATACTGGCCCATATATGAATACAAAAACAGGGAAAATATTCACCAATGCGAACATGAACTGCAAAGGTAGAAATCTAATCTACTGCATCAAATGCCCAAATTGTGAAGAACTGTATGTTGGCCAGACAGGTAATATTTGAACATAATCGTTACCAGCGTTGCCTTCTAGCACTTGTGCTGGTGGCACGTTAGAAAATCATTCGAGCGAGGTCGTTGTCAGTGCTGCTGGACTGGCTCCCATGCAGCTAGCACATACAAAACACCTTTTTCAGCATGGCTGTTGCCAGTACCTTGTGACTGGCCCTCATGCCGGTGGCACGTAAAAGCACCCACTACACTCT
>NW_026402920.1:0-297 GCF_001194135.2 Octopus bimaculoides | reverse complement strand
TATTTTTTTCTATTTTCTTTTTATTGTTTTCTTGAACTTATTATTGTAATCATCTTCATTGTCATCGTCGTCGTCATCATCATTGCTATTTTCATTAACCTCATCATCACTTTTGATGTCTGTCTGTCTGTGTCTGCCTATCTGTATTTTAGTAGTATATCTCTGTCTATTTTCTCCCCTCCTCTTCCTCATTTTCATCATCACCATCATCATCACCGTCATCATCAGCTTCATCTTCATTTTCGATATCTATCTGTCTTCTTTTCCTCCTCCTCCTCCTCCTCCTCATCATCATCA
>NW_026402919.1:0-203 GCF_001194135.2 Octopus bimaculoides | reverse complement strand
TGTTGTAGTGCTTTAATGGTGGTGTTGGAGGTAGGGTTAATGTTGATGTTGTGAGGATGCTGGTGGCAATGTTGGTGGTGGTGCTGGTGCTGGAGACAGTGTTATGTCATGAAGGTGTTGATGGTGTTGGCGGTGTGGTGATGCTGTGATGGTACTGTGATGTTATTGTTGGCGTTGGTAGAGTTTGTATTGTTGTTGTTGTT
>NW_026402918.1:612-732 GCF_001194135.2 Octopus bimaculoides | reverse complement strand
TCCGATTTCGTATATTCCCAAATATACAAAGAAAACATCGGGCGACAATGTTTATATAATTCTGCCAACGAACTCACTTTTTGAAGAAGGCAATTATTTCATAATACAAGAGCATATAAG
>NW_026402918.1:370-500 GCF_001194135.2 Octopus bimaculoides | reverse complement strand
CTCTTCGAAGTACGAAGATACGATGCTGGAACCTAACAGCCCAACACAGTGCAATAGGTTCCCTGCAACGAGAGCAGCCTATTCACCTACAAGATCTTCGATAAGTGACGTTTCGAAGCTACAGGGACGT
>NW_026402918.1:0-360 GCF_001194135.2 Octopus bimaculoides | reverse complement strand
TTCACCTACAAGATCTTCGATAAGTGACGTTTCGAAGCTACAGGGACGTCGAAGATTATTAAATTCGGCAGTTCATAAGAATTCCGTTGAAGGAGGTTACACAAAGGATTCTCTGGAACTTTCTGACGGTTCAGAACATTTACAAACGAATACAATTACAATTCCAACTAGCATATTTTTCGAAAGTCAAGATTCACCAGCGACAGATCATAAGAGTTCAGTTGCACCATGTGTGTCAGAGGATTCGATGGAGTACCCTTGCAGTTCACCGTCACCAAGGCGACCACACAGGTCATATGGAACATCAAATGGAAGGTCATTTGAAGTGGACCGCAATTTCTCAGCGCAATGGCAACCCTG
>NW_026402917.1:0-698 GCF_001194135.2 Octopus bimaculoides | reverse complement strand
TGATCCTTCTTAAGAACAGAAAGCACTTTCATACAAACCCATGCTAATTGTACTCTCTGTACCTTCACTTTCAAACAAACAATAACTTCCATTATGCCAGTAATCCCGTTCACTATATATCAGCTGTGCCAATTCTGCTCATAAGAAAGGAACAAATAATATGTGACTGTAGGTCATAACACCCAGGCAACGCCGGGATGCATTGCTAATTTATTATAAATTCCTTTTATTAATTTTGCTGTTATTGTCTTCCATAATCTTCTGAAATTTTAACACAGCATTCATATTTTGTTATGCCGAGGTTTATATTTAACATAAAATCTACTTCACCTGATGACATAGCTCAAATTGTATATTACTTTTAAGAAAATTTTTAACATTTTGTTATTAGTGCAGACATGTAAGTAATTTATTTTTTTATTAAATACGAGTTATTTACATGTGTTATATGTTATTTACATGTGTTTTGAGTTATGAAACAAATTTGTCATGATATTTTTTTGTCATTAAATAAAGAAAAATCTAAACATTTCTCTGTCATTTATGACTATATACACTCCTTATCCTTTTCTCTTGTATGTTACTATATATTCTATATAATTTGTACAATGACACATTAAGGAGCTTTTTTATGAGTACTACCAGATTACTTGAATACATATATTGTGACTTAAATTTATATTTATATATATATATAT
>NW_026402916.1:0-258 GCF_001194135.2 Octopus bimaculoides | reverse complement strand
AATAATAATAATAATAATAATAATAATAATAATAATAATAACAACAATTGGTATGAAAGATGGGTTACAGCAAATATTCTGCTCAATACCACTGATTTGTTTGTCAGTTGTTTGACCTTAACCAGTTGAGCATGTCCCTTGGTGGCTGACGATATGTGCATCTCTGATCAAGAACGACGAAAGCAGTAGGGGAGCATCATAGCCATGTACTGATGGGAATTCTTTGGGGTTTGAATAACTCACCTCTGGAAACATGGG
>NW_026402915.1:0-457 GCF_001194135.2 Octopus bimaculoides | reverse complement strand
GTGGTTGGTAAGCAAGCTACTTACCACACAGCCACTCCTGTGCCTTTGTTGTGTATATTTTAAGCATTAAAAAAAATCTTTTACTTGTTTCAGTCTGCGGCCATACTGGGGCACTGCCTTGAAGAAATTTTAGTTGAATGAATCGACTCCAGTACTTATTTTTGTTTTTTTTTCTTAAAGCCTGGTGGTGGGGGACAAACACTGTCACAAAGACACACACACGCGCATTTGCATGCACTATTTAGTTGAACACCACTTGAGGTTTATTCTCAGAGTATTTAGAGAGGAGTAGAGACACGAGGATCAGGAAATCACTGAAGAGGTCACAGAATTTGTGACGAAAGAACTCTGATAGTAAAGTGAAGATTTTCAGATTTTATGTTTAGCATAGTTTTGAAGAATCATAAACATAGGTGTAGGAGTGACTGTGTGGTAAGTAGCTTGCTTACCAACCACA
>NW_026402914.1:0-263 GCF_001194135.2 Octopus bimaculoides | reverse complement strand
TGCATTTTGCTCCATTTATTATTATTCTTTATATATATATATATATATATGATGGACTCTCCCGTCATTAGATGACATATGAGGGTTCGACAGTTTCTTACTGAACAACCACACAGGTAATTTATTTATAGTGATCAAATGTTTGTGTAGACATAAGCTCACTCCCTCCATCAGATGGACATTACCTGTACAGGTGCAATGTGTGTCACATGTCAGATGTCAAAATGATCGCATTATACATATATATATATATATATATATAT
>NW_026402913.1:0-465 GCF_001194135.2 Octopus bimaculoides | reverse complement strand
ATATATGTGTTCATGTATATATATGCAGCCACAAATGGTATGTCTAGCTATTTGTCAGTTTCTCTTCTGTCTATTTATCTTTCTATTTATCACCATATCCATGTCTACCTACCTATGTATCTATAAACGTGCGTTTTCACCGCTGAAGTAAATACTAATTCTGAATTAGTATTCTATATGTGTATGTATATGTATGTGTATATATATGCATGTGTATATATGCGTGTGTACTTGTTTTCTTGTCAACCTGCTTATATATGTATGTGTGCTTGTCCTATGAATCTGTGTATGTATGTATGTATTCATTTATGCATATGTGAATAGCGTGAAGGTAAGCAAGCTTGCATACCTGTATACATGCAGATGTATCTGCATGCATAAATGCATGTTTTACATGTGTATTTGCATGCATGCATATATACATACTACATACTTACATATATATATGTATATATATATATATAT
>NW_026402912.1:0-651 GCF_001194135.2 Octopus bimaculoides | reverse complement strand
ATAATAATAATAATAATAATAATAATAATAATAATAATAATCTTTCTATTGCTAAAAGGCCTATAATTTTATTTTTGGGTGGATAAGTCGGTTATATCGATATTTATTTTATCGGTCTAGAAAGGATAAAAGTCTACGTCGGTCGACTTCGGCAAAACTTGAACTCAGAACTTAATGGCTTGTCGCCTTTATTAGTGGGTTTAAAGTTTGGTACAAGGTCAGTAATTTTGAAAAGAAGAGGCAAGCAATACCATCAATACAAGTACTTAACTGTTATCTTATTTTATCAATTCCGAAGGGACGACATTGTAAAGTAGACAGCGGATGGATTTGAACTCGGAATGTAAAGATCTGGAAGAAATACCGCGAGACATTTTTTCCAATCCACTTCATCAATAGCCACAACAGCCAACGACGAGGGAAACGACGACAACAACAACAACAACGACAACAATAACAATAATATAATGAACAACAAGACCCCCAGAATATTAAGTCAATACTGCATTTAACCAAAATACGAAATCTAGTTTATTCTTTGTATATTTTTTGCACCGAACGTGGGGAAGGGTCTTCGAAGCTGTACGCATTTCATAACAGCCTCAACCCAATTCTTGTGATGATGGATATCTTTAATAATGAATACGTTAA
>NW_026402911.1:0-387 GCF_001194135.2 Octopus bimaculoides | reverse complement strand
GATTTCTGGCTCTGCATAAGAAATGCTCTGCCTTCATCAGTGGAATATACGCAAAAAGTACAAAATAGTGCATAGTCAGAAATCCGGGATCTGGAATTATCCAATAATTTATTTTGGGCTAGTTTATTTTGTCTCTTTGTCTTCTCTCCTGGTGCTGTATGAACATTTAATGTGGTTTTAGAGTCATGTTTTGGTTGCTATATCTAGCATGGTGGTATCTCTTAGATACCCTTAATTACAATTTTAATAATAATTATTACCTATGAGGTTTTTATTTTCATGCTAGCCACCTGATATGATCGGTATTATAAATAACAATCTTATCTTTATATATATATATATATATATAGGTTTCCCTTCTATTATGTGTGTAGCTTCAGTAATTTG